>NC_142799.1:54323013-54407071 GCF_049724085.1 Artemia sp. Qi Xiang Cuo | reverse complement strand
AATTTTTGATTTGAATTCTAATTCATGAATTGTAATTCAAATCAAAAATTTAATACAAAGATTAATTATGGTGATCCTGTTATTTTTATACTTGGGAACTTGGTAGTTTTTATTTTATTTTGGTTTTACTGGCCATTGGAGAAATATGCGCCGCTTATTTTTTGTGTGTCATGTATGTTTGTGGTCACCCTTTGTGCGCGTAGCCGCGTGCGTGAGTGTCTACTTTTACCAATTATCCAGAATTGGGCTAAGAGTTTCTTTTAAATTCTCAAATTTTCTTATTTTTTTTATTTCCCCCTTTACCTTCCCTACTATGTATTCATTATCTTTTATATTTTTCTGGTATCTTTCTTCCTTTCAACACTTCATTTGTCTTTACTGTGGTTATTTGAATTGGGGGTGAAGTGGCTTTTGATGTATCCTTGAGAGTTACCTGAAATGGAGGTGAAGTGGCTTTTGATGTATCTTTAGGGGTTGCATCTGCTTCAATTTGGGTTGATTGAGTGTTTAGTACCTCAGATTTAGATGTATTGGACTGCATAGTATCTTGGGGATTTGTTGTGACCTTAGTGTTTATTTCAGGAATTGATAGGTCATCATAGATTTTTACTAAGACTTTTTTGTTCCATAGTTCCTTGAGAATGTTCCATGCATTAGGTCCCTTGAGAAAATCCCATATATTTGGTATTTCATTTATTAATGCATAGTTTCCATCATAAAACTTCCTTTCTTTTGCAGGGGGTGAATTGGAATCTTTGAGTTTTGATGTGGTTCTTTAGCATTTTTGGAGGAGGGGTAATCCTTTATTGATCTTTTTTGTCTGTTTCCTTTTGCGCTTATTTCTATAGCTTTATCTATTTCAGCCATTTTCTTATCAAAGTCATCCATTAGATTTTTTGATTTCAAGTTTGGGAGTATGGGAATTGATTTATCCTCTCTCTTTTTATGAAGCTTTTATTTTCTTGTAATCCTTTGTCTGATCTTAGAAATTGAAAGATTGAATCCTTTAGTTCATTTGTATTTCTTTCCAGTCTCATTACTTGGAGAAATAAGGTCTCAAAAAGTTATGGATCTAGTTTTATAAATACTGTCCATGAATTATGGCTGTCTAAAAGTGAATTTTCATGCTTGAATATTAATTCATGTTTTACTATGTCCTGAGTTTTTATATGTAGAATAAAAATGCTCATCATTATTAATTGGATCATCATTTGGGTCTCTAAAACTTCCCGTTTTCGGGAATTGTAATTCAAAAAATTGCTAAGTAACATTTTATTATATTATAAACAATCATACAAGAGAAAATGCAGTGAACAGCCGTCCTAACCTTCCCAATCCCGGGCAGCCTCCAGAGTAGGCAAACGTGAGGATCACTAAGAATCTCTTGCCATATAATTGTTTTCGGTGCATGAATATCGCAGAAGATCTCTTTTGACAACTGTGCGTTTTGTTGCACTACATTGACGTAACCCTCGTTTTCTTCCTTAAGAAGAATATTTTGGTCTTCAGACCCTATTTCTTCCTCCCAGTGCATTATGATATTGTCTGAAAAACTGTCAAATACCACTTTTTTTCAAATAAAATCCTTCAGGGTTATTTGCGTTAATCATAATACTTTGTTTATCATCACATTAACTACAGCTGGGTTGTTCGTTGTCTAAATCGTCAATCACTATTAGGAGTGATTGAATAGTAGTTGATGGTGGTTGAAGGTTCGGACGAAGATTCTTGCCATATAATTGTGTGCTGCGTACGATTGTATGCCAATACATAATCATATGCCACGATAATTCAAAACTTACTTTTAATCTTAATGAAGAATTTAAATGCGGATCCGAGGGCACTTTTGGTGTTTCAGGCCTCGAGAGGCTTAATCTTTTTTTGTATTTCGGGGTTCGAAATACTGAGGGTTCCTTTAGGATCAATCCTACTTCTTCCCAAATTAACTTATCGGATATCAGATTCCCTTTGGGATTTCCAAAAACGGCTCTACAATAATAAACAACATCAAGATAAAAAAAAAGATAATAATAAAAAAAAGTAAAAAAAGGTAGTTCCATAGAATAATTTTAGACTAGTATGGAACTTTGGAGAATCGAATTGTAATAACCAAGTGCGAGGCGGCACTGGTGAGAAACAATTCAACTTGGGCCCAAAGTTACCTTACTTTCCATTTAAAAATAAATATTCAATCTAAGTTAATGTGGAGCTTTAGAAGAATCGAATTATGTCAAACGAATAAGTCCCTAGTGTGAGGAAATACTGGCAATAAAAGTTTGATTTCGACTTAAGGTCACCATGTATGTAACTAATTTTGAAGTAAAACAACAAGACAATAGCCAATAGAAACTACCTTTCATTTCAGAAAAATGGCCAAGGCAATTATTGACACAGAATTCATAACAATCAGGTTTACCAAAGAAAACATAATATACTCAGCGGCAATCCTCTTAGTGGACAAAGAAGGAAATAATATTTTTGCAAAAAAGTGGAATGTAAAGTATGATTTAAGAAAATATGACAAAGAATCATACCATTTTGGATTACAATTTGCAAACAAACCCAAATATCGACCCGCAAGAGGAAAATTGGGAATTAAGTACAACGGGAGAAACGGCAAGTACCTTCAATACATTCTAAAGGAAATTAGGAACTTGCAAAAACAACATAAAGTCCGGTACTGGTTTGCCAAAGGTCCTACTCAGACAAAATTAGCCCTACTAGATAAATGTAGGAAACAAAAAATATGTTTTAAAATTGAAGGAAACAAGGCCTGTGAAAAATACCAAGATAATCATGACCCACTCCAAGAGATAAGATATTACAAGCAATATCTATATAATCCTAAAAGCATAGAATATACCGTGAAAAGAAAAAAAATAGTAGTTAAAAGAAGAAAAACAAATAAATCAATATTGAATGCAGCTAAAGACCAGAAATAAAAGTTACTTAATGTATTCTCGAAGAAATTTTTTCATCAAAACATGGTCCCATCAAATTAACCCAATTCAATTTCAAAATGTTAGATGGTAGCCATGTGTATTTACTTTATGCTAGTACATAATCATTGATATATATATATATATATATATATATATATATATATATATATATATATATATATATATAAATATTACTATGTCAGTTATAGTGTTCTTCAAATGAAATTCATTGTATTAAAACAATTGGTTATCTTTTACATATTATGACTAAATACACTAAAATCAATATCAATTTTACCCCCTAGAACATAAATAAAAAATAGGGTTTTTCTTGTATTTCATCTCTAAAGTTGTTCTAGGGTGTATTCCTTAAGATTCACAAGAAAACTATTGAATGAGCAATTTCTGCATATTTCCAAGGTGCTAGGTGAGGTACCTGATATTTCAACTACTAACATCAAGAAACTAAGATACAAATATTTTTAAATCTTTCAAAAAAGGAACGTCATGTATAAGACCCATATTTGGATTAACATAACCTCACCAAGTAATACACAAAAGAGAGATTTGATCAACATAGTGATCTATGGCGGTATCAAAGAAGAATCTTATTTACTAAGGGCCACCTAAAACTTAAATCATGTAGCCTACCAAACCTACCTGAAATAAATTATGAGTTTAGTCAAGAATTATTTGATGAAAATATAAAAAAGGCCGGTGGAAGTCTTGACTATATTGCAATTGAAAACCTTCTACAACCACCTAAAATCTTACTTAAGGATGAATTATAAAGGGACATTATTTCAACTATGATAAAGATTTTAACAAAAAATGAAAACTGGGTGCAACCCTAGTCTTCAGAGTACTTGTACAAAATATTCGTAAAAACCAATACCCTATAATAACAGCAGAAATTGTAAAGTTATTAGACTACTCAATGAACAAAAACACGAAAACAACATTTTGGCCTCTGAAATTCTTATCGATCTTAGTGGATCAAGGCCACAACTTATCAGAACAGAATAACTTCTTTGAAATCTTTCTCAACAAAAATAAAGCTTTTTTTGGAAAATCCTCAAGACAATGTCAACTGCTTCAAGGCAATCTTCAAATAACTGGAATAATAAATACAAAAAATTTATGGTGGATGGCAACACATACGAAGATATAAAAATTATCACACTGAACTTATTTAAAAATGATGTACATTTTGGAAGAAAAATATCCACAATCAGACATAATAGTCTACGACAAAAGGCATTGTGGTAAACATCTCTGTGCAGAAATGCAATTAAAGTTTGACATTATAAAAACAGTAGATAAAAGGGATAGCCCCTTGCAAGAATGGTGCAAAAGGATAGTAATAAATACTATCAAAAAATCAAATTTTACTTTGTCAAACCTTGGGTTTCCCTTACTAGGTAACAAAAAAACATTACGCCACTGCATTCCTTTCAAATCATTGATCCATATGATGTATCTAAACCATGATCAATGTACAATATTCATAAACAACAAATCAGTCTGTCAGACAAGCAAACTAATCTCCCAAATACGTTTTAGAACTCAAACCCCAACCATTATGATGACTGAAGGGCCAATCATGACCGTAATAGATGCCCAAATGCTATGCCCAAATGCACATTATAAAACGTCTGAACATTAAAGTCAGGAATATGTATATATAATGCATCATTACCAGATTATCAGGAAGATATATGGTTAATAAAAAAGGATAAATTAATTCAAAAATCCTTAACTAGCTTATTAAGTAGATATCTTCAAAAAAAATGTCAATGAAAAAGGCATTGAGCTGCTCTGATTTAAACAATTCCAAGTATAGCCAAACGAAGAAGATTCTGAAAAATCCCCTAAATGAGGAAAATTACATAATTAAAACCCACAGTTTACCAGATATATCAAGGATAAATCACGGATTCAATGAACTGATATTTAACTATACCATAAATGAGTCATCACTTATTCTAAACAAAAAAAGCATTAACTAGAGAACAAAAATCCACTGAACTCCAAAACCTGGGGTTATAATTGATATTAAGAGCAAAATGATGTCCTGCATATTTTCTTTACTATTAATTCGGGAAAGTTTCCAATACAAACGAAAGTTTGCCTACATAACTTTTGAGGTGTTAATCAAACGAACCCAAAGAGAATCTTATCACTTTATAGAAACTCTAATTGGTGAAAACCTGTGTCGGATATATGATGATCAAGGTTTCACAATTATATGGCAATTAACAGTCTTATCAATACTTTTAGATCAAGGATACAACCTTGTGAAAACAAACAATTTACTCCTTGCCCTCTCCAAAAATTACATTGATCAAAACCAAATTGAATTATCATCTGGTCTAGTAACCTACTAGGCTATTTATATAAACAAGATTACCAGGAATTAAGAAAAATAATCCTTGGTCTCTATAAAAATGATGAAAACTTTGGTTCAAAAATACTGCCAGGCGTAGACCTAGTAGCTTTTGAAGAAAAAATTAAAAGTTAAGTTTTTTATTTTATCACATGCAAATAACCATTAAAATGACACGCATTAACCTAAGAAATCCCACACTAGAACAGCTATGCAGAAAAAATATACGCCAATATATGAGAAAATCTGGAATTAGACTCTTTGGAAAACCTTAACCTCCCAACAAAACTAAAAAAATATCTAATATACAAACATGACAATCCTGATAAGAACAACCAAATTTTTGAATTAAAATTCATGACCCCAAACATACTAAAATCAGAAAATGAAATATCAACACCTTTTGAAAATCCTATAGTCCAGCTACAATGAACCAAATCCCAAAGGTCAATTCAATTAACAAAAAGTAAAATCCTGTAAATTATTTAACAAACAGAACTCCCACCATGGGATCTAAAACCAATTAAGAACTTACTGTGCGACTATAATAATATGAAATGGCAAACTTCTTCTTCTAATTCACAGCAGACTAAATCATTTCAGCAATATGTACTCCTCAACAGTCATTCTTAAAATGGCGTTAATTTAAACAAAGAAACTCGGTTTCTAAACTCAAAGCCAATCAAAATAAAGAAAATTTAATCTTGCAAAATACGTTTAGACTATAATTTTAAACAAAACCAAATAGAAACAAAAATAATTTAAACCATTAAAAACCTTAAGAATCTATAAACAAAAAAAAGAATATCATATTTATTTAAATAAAAATAATAAAATTCAGTATGAATGATCCTTTAAAAACGGCAGAGCCTCGTTTTCAGGCTCACCGGGTTCGAACACGGGTTGTTCTCGTGTAGTGCATCAAGTGTTTTCACAAAGCGGGTTCTAGAGGAAAACACGGGGTTGAAACTTCGCAGCTGAAAACGCTTAATGCCGAGGAATAGAGCGGAGATTTTGAAAATAAAACTGCATGGTTCCAAGGAATATTTTAAAATTTTAATTTAATTTCAAATGATTGAAAGGATTAGACAGTAGGTCATATATCCTCATAAAATCTTAGGAGTTTGATAAAAAAAACTGTACATATATTTGTTGATTTGTGATTCTTGAGATTGTTATTAGGTAATCAAGCCTTGTTTTCTATGCTGCATAATATTAAAACATTTGGAACAAAATAGTTAATTTGGTTTGTATGAATATAAGCAAACAATTCAATTATACCAAATAACATCATACAGCTACCAAAGAGTTGTTAAAATTTGTTAAATCAATATTATGATTTTTTAAATCCAGGATAATTGTCTCTAACCTACAAAGTAGGCTTATCTCTAATGTTCAAGATATATGAAATATGGTAACAATCTAATTAATGACTTGTAACCTAACAAGAAATTTTTCAAAACTATGCTGCATAATATTAAAACATTTGGAACAAAATAGTTAATTTGGTTTGTATGAATATAAGCAAACAATTCAATTATACCAAATAATATCATACAGCTACCAAAGAGTTGTTAAAATTTGTTAAATCAATATTATGATTTTTTAAATCCAGGATAATTGTCTCTAACCTATAAAGTAGGATTATCTCTAGTGTTCAAGATATATGAAATATGATAACAATCTAATTAAAGACTTGTAACCTAACAAGAAATATCCAGTGCAACAAAATCAACTAAACCTTTCTTTCTTCAATAAAAAGGTATTACCCCTTACCCAAAATACACTCCTATAATATCAAATCCAATTTACAAATTATAAACTATTCAATTTTGAACAAAGACAACTATAAATAACATATAGAAATTTAATCACAAATTTATAGCCAAAAATAAATACTTTTATATTATCAATATAAATCCTTTAAATTATATGTATGTATTAGGTGTAAACAAAACAATATTTACCATCAAATTTTTCAAATAAAGGTAAAATAAGTAATTCTTAATGATATACATTACTAATGTTAGCATTAATTTTAGATACCCAAATGATGATCCAATTAATAATGATGAGCATTTTTATTCTACATATAAGAACTCAGGACATAGTAAAACATGGATTAATATTCAAGAATGAAAATTCACTTCTAGCTAGCCATAATGCATGGAAAATATTCATAAAACTAGATTCAAAACCTTTTGAGACCTTATTTCTCCAAGTAATGAGACTGGAAAGAAATACAAATGAACTAAAGGATTCAATCTTTCAATTTCTAAGATCAGACAAAGGATTACAAGAAAATAAAAGCTTCATAAAAAAGAGAGAGGATAAATCAATTCCCATACTCCCAAACTTGAAATCAAAAAATCTAATTGATGACTTTGATTAAAAAATGGCTGAAATAGATAAAGCTATAGAACTAAGCTCAAAAGGGAACAGACAAAAAAGATCAATAAATGATTACTCCTCCTCCAAAAATGCTAAAGAACTACATAAAAGCTCAAATATTCCAATTCAACCCCCTGCCAAAGAAAGAAAATTTTGTGATGGAAACTATGCATTAATAAATGAAATACCAAATATATGGAATTTTCTCAAGGGACCTAATGCATGGAACATTCTCAAGGGACTATGGAACAAAACAGTCTTAGTAAAAATCTATGATGACCTATCAATTCCTGAAATAAACACTAAGGTCACAACAAATCCCCAAGATACTATGCAGTCCAATACATCTAAATCTGAGGTACTAAACACTCAATCAACCCAAATTGAAGCAGATGCAACCCCTAAAGATACATCAAAAGCCACTTCGCCTCCATTTCAGGTAACTCTCAAGGATACATCAAAAGCCACTTCACCCCCAATTCAAATAACCACAGTAAAGACAAATGAAGTGTTAAAAGGAAGAAAGATACCAGAAATAATAAAAGGTATTGAAGGAATAGAAATTTCTACAAATTTTACGAACAATGTCAGTAAACCAATACACAAATTTAAATGTCAATATTTTTGTAGAAAAATAAATCCAACAATAAAGCTAAGTGGAGATAACAAAACCACAATGATCTTAAATATCACAACAAAGAAGGTAATAACCACCACCCCAGAACCTACAAGAGAAATTATAACCATTACTCCAGAACCTATAGAATTAGAAACATCAATCTCTGAAACAACAATCAATTCCCTCCCCAAACAGATATATCCAAGGGAGAATTACATAACAATTAGACAGTTACCCCAAACCACCAGGTGGGTGTGGAAATCGTCAATGAATAAGAATACTGGAATACGAATGAGAATCCCAATCATCAAAAATGATTATAGTGGACAAAAAAATATCAAAGAAAATAAAAATGGTAAGGATAATGATAATGACTACCCAAGAGAATGTTGGACTATTGACGGAAAGAAAATTTGCGCATGACTGGCAGCTGATGAACCTACAGAAGATAATTTGGAAGTACTCCCAGAATTAACCAAGGAAATGCCCTAAAATTATCAAATCATCATACCTTCTTAATATTGTACAGACAAAGGTTGCAAACCATTCAATGCATTTGAACTATTCAATGCAGAAATACAAAAACTCAAGCAAAGCACAACAAGAATACTTGAAGTCTTCTTCAGGAAAAGCAGATATCGAAGGTCCACAAGCTTAATACCAGTCATTGGTGAACTTGCCTTATAACTCTTTGGTTTATCAACCAATGAAGACTTAAACATATTAAGAGAAAATGTAAAAAAATTGAATGCAGCAATGAACACCACACTACATGTCCAAAAGATACAAGAAAGCAAAGCTAGCAACCAAAAAGACAAAATTGAAGAGATTTCCAAGAAAATTTCAAGGACAGTCAATACAATGAGTTACTTGAAAAATGAAGTTGACAGTGTAATATCAGATTCTGGGCTAACACTAATATCAATAGACATCATAACCATGTCATTACTAAATCTGGCTACAGATGTGAGTAAATTTGAATTTGCCTTATTTGAGCTAACAGGCGGAACATTATCATACAACTTAGTTGACCTAACCAGCTTAAAAAGTATCCTAGATGAGATTAAAACCCACTTAACATTTGGTCTCCATTTACCAGTTGAACCCGAAATTGATAACCTATTCATATATTATACCAAACTAAAAGTACATTTTACAGAAATAAACGACCAACTTTTTGCAGTAGTAACAACACCCCTGATCAATCAACAATCCATATATGATCTATATAAAATGTCTACCTTTCCTGTTAATATTAAGGAAACCAATTCCTTCGTAAGCATCGTGCCAGAGACAGAGTATTTGTTAATTGACCAAGACAGAAGGAAATATGCATTGGCAAATGCACAAGACTTAAAAGAATGTGTCACATTCAAAAACTTGGTCTGCCAACTAACATTACCTATCTACAATGTGAAAATAGGATCATGTATGTTGGATATTTTTCTAAAAGAATCCCAACAGGAGGACGTCCCAAATTCATGTGAAGCACTTATAGGAAATGCAAAACGAGAAATATTTATCAACCTCAGAAATGACCTATGGCTATTTACTGTCCCTAAAACAACTGTTGGAACCATTTCCTGCTACAACAATACTGAGAAAATAGACCCAAGCTACCGAACTGAACTATTATTACAGGATGTGGGAACCATAACAATCAAAAAAGGTTGCCGCCAGGTAACCAAGGAGAGTACGGTGCAAAAACCATTAATTACGACAATTACAAATGTGATAAGTCCAAAAATAGTAAATTTTCAGGGAATAAATCTTTCATTTACAATCCCAAATATAAATGATGAAGAAATAAAAAACTATCTGGAAAAAAATAGATAACATAACAGGCACAGTGCCGCTGATAAAAATAAAAGAGGCATTGGAATCTCAGATACCACTCTTCACGAATGAAGATCAAAGACTAGAATATGTCGACAACCAATATGGTCTATTCTCACCCAACTCATGGTACAACATTATTATAACAATATCCCTGGTATTTCTTGTTTCATTAACAATAAGAGCCATATTAACTTTGAACTATGGTAAGCTCTTAAAAATATGCAACAAAGGATCCAAACAAGAAGAAATGGATGTGCAAGAAATGCATCAGTTAAATCCATCAGCTCCTGACAATAACTAAGCCTCACAAATTAAGGGGATATTATATAATACAAGAGAGATGAGAGGTCCTCTCTTGTAAATTCTGATATCCAAAACCTGTTGTAAATAAATATTGTTAATGTACTGTTTCAATAACATACATCAACAATAAAGAAGGCACCAAAAGCTAAGTTAATGAAGACCTCTATTATTAATTATAGTTAGTGTAACTTCAAAATATACTCTTATGCTTTTTATGTAACCCTGCAACTATTCCACCACAGTAGTGTAATAAGTGGTGAAGACAGTGCTTATATATGTAACTGTTATATTTTACAAGCTGCTTACAATATATGTAACTATGTATTTTTATAATATTATTTGTGTCTAATACCTTTAATTGTCGAGATATTCAATGATTTCCTTTAATACATGTTGTTGAACACAAATCTGCCTAGAATTTTTGTTATAGGAACTGGCATGTCACAAAGATACCAACTTGGTCTCAAGCAATGTAACACCTTTGTCATAATTCGTCAACCACCGAAAAAAACCGAGAAGATACATTGTTGATATTTCCCAGTCGTGCTGATCATCGCAGCAAGAGAAATCCAGTCATCATAAAGAAAAGCTTTTGAAATTATGTTGTTCCCTATCTTGTGTAAAACTTAGAACAGAAGAATAACTCGACGAAGAAGAATCTTCAACAAGAAAAGAATAATATACCAGACAAAAGAAGTCACGCATATGCAGACCAAAACCAAGCATCCAAGATAATCAGATGAAGACCTAACCAAGCACACAATCAAATAAGAAGCTACCAAATGATACAAGACAAGAAAAAGAAAACCAACCTGCAGAAGGAAGTTATAAGAAGAATTTCATCAAAAACAAAGATAAGATATACCTTAGATAAACTTCTATCTTTATTAAATCCAAATAGGGCATTAACATATGCCTTGATGCGAAAACAATGGAAAACAGGGAACCAATCATGACTTTTTACATAAGTTATAGACTATTACAAATTTCAAGTTTAATTATGAGGGCAATGGAAAAAAAGACTAGATGTTTGCTTTTGCAATAAGAACAATAGTTAACCAAAATCAACAAGTGGCTAGGGTAGATAAGAGACATGTAGAATTATGGCAAAAAGTGAACAGAACAGATTATAAACATAATATATGACAGAATTTAAGTGACAAGTTAAGTGAATATAGGCCAGAAAACCAGTAAATAAATGTGAATGTTTGTTATACTATATGTTCATTTTAATAACCATGCATGTTCACATACATGGTTATGTATGTATACAGTGTGTTTAAAATATTATTTTATATTTAAGTGACTTTACTGTAATCTAAAATGTATGAATATAATCTAGGGGATATAATCGAAAATGGATATTTGAAAAACATTAATCCCCCAGTGTGAATGAATCATATTCCTTTTATATAAAAATAATGAACGATGTTTTAAATGTGAAAATACTTTCTTACGTATAATATTTTAATTTGATGATGTGGGCATTATCTACTAGGGGAAGGGAGATATGCAATAAATGGGAAAACCGTTTTCTTTGCACAAATACAAAAATTGTATCTTTTAAAAAAAGCATCATTTTACAGCACCCTACAGTTTTGAAACAGCTACGGACAATAACTTACGTGCAAAGCATAACATACGTCCTAAGTATTGCACATTTGGAATTTTGTTTTCACATTGGAATTAGGGGGAGTATCAGATAAACAATTTCTGTGCATCAAACCTTTTTGCGGATGCAGACTGCAATTAAGTGCGATTACTTTTTTCATGTCTTCCCACGCATGGGAGACGTCAGCAAACCAGTTGTTTGACAATAGATATAAACTGAAAATTTGGTTTTTTAAGGCAGTCTTAGGATATCATCCAGAGACAATTTGTATGCTCATTTACCAAGTTGTCAACTTTCATGTCATTTTATGTAAGTACAATAAAACCATTGTTTATTATGATCATCTTGTTTGTATTGTCAGATGTCAGTCAGATCTCTCGTGTACTCTAGGTAACGTTCCCATTGGGGATCAATATCAGAGGATAGCAAGCAGTCCTGAATCTGTACTTCTTAATCTCAAGATAGAGGCAACGAAACTCAATCAGATCCCATAAGTTCATTTCATAGGAGAAGGGATTCAAACCCTTCGTGAAGCCACCTCTAAATTAAAAGTCAGAAAACATATTCAAGATATGAAAGCCTCCTTAAGATTAACAACTTAAGAATTTAAACATTACCCCCCGTTTCATTCTAAGATTAGCAACTTAAGAATTTAAACATTACCCCCCGTTTCACTCCCTGAAAGTTTCAATTTTCTAATCTAACCCCTTTCCAAGATAGCCAAAAGTAGCTAAAGTAGAATTTTACTCTATAATTATGTTTTATTTATATATGATCACTCCTCCCTACCTCCCTCTCAATCAACAAAGGGTTACCATCCCCTGGATATGAGTAGCTACTGAACTTTCAGTAAATTAAATGTAGATAATAGCACCAGTATAATCACGTTTTATTTTATATATAATCACCCCTTTGCCTCCCTCTCAGTTAATAAATGGTTTGGTGTAAATTATAGTAGAGAGTTGCATGATTTTCCCCAGGGGATTTAGGCTCAGTGGAAGGTCACTTGTGTAAACCTCTGTATTTAGCGTTCTTTCTATATGCCCTTTTATAATTGGCAGATGTAATGGTTTACGTAAATTTGAAGATAGTCAGTAAATGTTGGTATAAGGTATTTATTGAATAATATGAGAATACACACAGAAAAAATACGGTAGCACAAGAACAAATTGCTATGACAAAGGCAAAAGATGGACTACCTAAGTGCTTCAGAAATTCATATGTATAATCCTTCCCAATGTCACTTGAACCCAAATAACCTCACTATCTAAAATACAAATATTGTAAATTATCAACAAATCAACATCCCCACTTCTTAGAATAAAGCAATAATATTTCCTATCTGGAATAAACCCAATGGTCAACAATCCGACCCAAATTCTCTTTATCAGAAGTTTAGAGATTTCTCCCCCCTCTTTTTGAAATTATATTTCCCAGATTTGGCTTATCCCCTTCTCATTAAACCTTCAAATTTTAATTGAATTCAAAACATTCAATACCCTTCCCATATTATTCACTTCTCACCTACTAACATTCTTCAGCATAAACTAGTAAACAATTACATAATATAAACAACATAAAATACTTGCATAAGTAAACACTTACATAGTATAAACAAACCACACTAACAAATGTAGTTGGAAACAGGATATTTTAGCACTTCACTGCACAAGAACAACTTGCTACAACGAAGGCAAAAGATGGACTACCTAAGCGCTTCAGAAATTCATATGTATAATCCTTCCCAATGTCACTTGAACCCAAATAACCCCACTATCTAAAATGCAAACATTGTAAATTATCAACAAATCAACCACCCCACTTCTTAGAATAAAGCAATAATATTTCCTATCTGGAATAAACTCAATGGTCAACAATCCGACCCAAATTCTCTTTATCAGAAGTTTACACTTGTACCTGATGCTGTCCCTACTATTTTTAGTTGGATGGAAAAAATCAAACAAAAGACCCATTTGAAAAGCAAAGAGTCCAAAGGTGAGATTGAATTTGTTAAAGCTTGGAGGTTTGCTCCTTCAGTCTGTTGAAAGAAAATGGAGACATAACTGTAGCTTTATACATTTCAGTCTAAAGGGTGACGTATATTTGTGACACTTCATTAAATGGATGTAAAAGTGTACTTTTATTTATTCATTCGTCTTGTTTCTTTTCAATAAGTTTTTTTTTAATCTTTAAATTTATATGCATTTCTAAAAACTTACTTATTCATACCAGAGGTCCATTTGCAAGTTTTTGACCTACTTTGTAATCCCTGGTCTCAAAGTAACTTTTAAATTTATTGAAGCAAGGAAACATAGAACTCCTGTTTTTCTAAAGATCAATTAAAAAAAACTTTTTAGAAAATACGTTTTTTCAAAGAAAAGTAAAGAATTTCATTAAACAAAAAAATAGAAAAAATAAAATAAAATAATCTACCAAGCATGAAACTATCAGCATCAATCAGCATCATATAACCACAAATCAGCATCAATAAATAAATGAAACCCAAAACAAACAGAAATTACAATAAATAACCCAGTTAAACTCAAAAAGAGCAGAAAATAACATAGGTTGGGTGCAAAACCCCTATGTCTTCCCAAGGCCAGAACAAAATTTGCACTTTACTGAAAAAATACAAATGAATGTACATTGTCAGTTTAATATACATATACTGGTATGTAGTAATCAGAATGTTAATATTATTTTATTTATTAAAGTTACAAAAGTAAAAACACTTTTTAGTAAAGTGCAAATTTTGTTCTGGCCTTGGGAAGGCATAGGGGTTTTGCACCTCAACTTAATTTCTGCTCTTTTTGAGTTTGACTGGGTTATTTATTGTAATTTCTGTTCATTTTGGGTTTCATTTATTTATCAATACTGATTTGTGGTAGTTTCATGCTTGGTAGATTATTTGTGCTCTTTTTTTGTTTAATGGAGTTCTTTACTTTTCTTTGAAAAACTTATTTTGTAGAAAAAGTTTTAAATTAATTTCTGTTCGTTTTATATTGACAGTCTTTTCAATGAAAAAGAAAATAATATTTTAAATCTTTTCGTTTTTTAAAACTTTATAGTTTGGCCTACTATTTGTATGCTGGAGAAAAATTTTCAGCAAGTTTTAATAACATACACCCTTTTGAAAATCTGGACACAAATACTATTACTACTACTAACAACTCACCGCAGCACCAAGCCGCCTGAGGCCAACACAGCTACGCACGATCCTCCTCCACCCCAATCTATTGAAAACCTCCCTCCTTACACCCGCCCACGAAGTTTCCATTTCCTTTAAATCTTTCTTTATGATGTCCTCCCACCCCAGACGGAGATAACCTGCTTTCTATTTAGCCTTAGACGTTTGGGCCAAAAGGACAATCTTTGGCAATCTGTCATACTTCATCCGCACAATGTGCCCTAACCACATCAACCTTTCTTTCATTATAGCCCTAGAGAGCGGTATTGAACCACGTTTCTCGTGTAGCCTACTGTTTGAAATATGGTCAGTCAGCCGGGTACCCAGAACAATCCTTAAGCAATTTCACTGGAAAACATCTAGCAAATCTTCATCCGCTTTTTGGAGCGTTCATGCTTCAGAGCCATATTTGACCACTGTCATCTCTGTAGCTTCTTATAGTCTATTCTTGGTTTACAGACTTATCTTTCTGTTTTTCAAACCTTTTTTTAACTGTAAAAAAAACACCATGAGCCTTGGCTATTCTATTTTTAACATCTTCACTGCTCCTACCATGAATACTAACAATGCTACCAATGTAAATGAAGCTGTCCACCTGATCAATCTTTTCATTACCCAGCGTCACCTTTTCATCTTCACTTATTCCTAGCCTTAGCAATTTAGTCGTCCTAACATTAATTTTCAAACCAATTCTAGCACCCTGAACTCGTAAAACATCTAAAACTTCATTCATTTTGCTCACACTTTCATCTAGGATGCTTAAATCATCAGCATAATCCAAGTCCATGAGACTCTTTCCTCTTCATTTGACTCCGTGGTATCCCATTGCCTTTCCTGTGCTCCTTAAAACCAAGTCCATCAAAATAATCCATACAAAGGAAGATAGAACACAGCCCTGCTTAACTCCTGATTTAATACAAAACCAGCTGCTAACCTCATTTCCTACCTTAACCGTAGCAGTGTTATTCTT
Source organism: Artemia sp. Qi Xiang Cuo (assembly GCF_049724085.1). Lineage (NCBI taxonomy): Eukaryota > Metazoa > Arthropoda > Branchiopoda > Anostraca > Artemiidae > Artemia > Artemia sp. Qi Xiang Cuo. Next base: position 54,390,822 of record NC_142799.1, on the reverse strand, counting down.
GTACATAGCACCAATCACTTTAATGTATTTGTCTGGTATACCATACAAGGATAAAACCTTTACTAAAGCTCTTCTATCAACAGAATTGAATGCTTGCTCGTAATCTATAAAACTGAGGACCTGAGTAATCTATAAAACTGGACACAAATAGTACTGTTTAATTTAGTTTCATACCTCCTCAAGTTAACCTGAAATGGAAAACTTGATACCATTTACAAAAAAATCTGTTTACTTTCTTTGATAGCTTGGATACACTTATGCTATTTTGATTTGGTTAAATTTTAAGACCAGAAGTAGCCCCATAAGTTTGAACATAAGACCCTCAGTTGTTCTAGGGATACTGTTGAGATGACTTATTGGGAATTAGCAATTGTCACAGTGCATTTTGATTTAATCTTAAGGCAACATTTAGTTTTTAAACATAACAGCCAATGGGGAGGGTGGGAGTGGAAGGGGGACAAGTTGCCCTCCAATCACTTTCGAGTATTAAAAAGGGAATCAACCCTTTCTATTTTTAATTGATTGAGCCCTTTTCAAAGTTCCCACGACAACTCCTTCGATAAGAAGTGCCCTGGTCTAAACAACAACAACAGCAAAAAATAATACATTATACCCACATCGATCTATAATATAAAAATGTCAAGCCTTCCAATCACTTTTGACTGTTAAAAGCCCCTTTTGAAGTTTTATGACAACTCTATCTATAAAATCTTATTTGCCCCCAGGGCATAAACTACAACCTTTGCTCTTGGGGGTTTGTCATCCTTATATACATAATTTCCAGAACTTTCAACTATGTTGAACAAAATGGCTATCTCTAAACTATGATTGAATGTTTTTGGGGAAATGGTGGCGTAAGAGGGGGGTTAATTAATCTCCACTCAATTTTGACTATTAAAAAGGGGAGTTTCAATTTCCAATCAAATGAGCCCTTTTTGAAATTTCTATAACAACTTTTGATATAAACTTTAATGTCCCATGGCATAACTGACAATCCTTGCACTAAGGGCTCTGAGGAAATTATCATCCTAAAAGACCTAATTTCCAGAACTTTCAACTAGGTTGAACCACATGGATATCTCAAAATTTTGATTGGATGTGTTTGGGAAAATGGTGGGCATGAGAGGGTTGTTAGTCGCTATCCAATCACTTTCAACTATTAAAAAAGGCACTAGCCCTTTCAATTTCCAATTGAATGAGCCCTTTTGAAGTTTCTATGACAACACTTTCAATAAAAACTTTATACGTCCCCAGGGCATAACTTACGTCCTTTGCCCTGAGGGCTGTGGAGGGAGGGTTTGTCATCCTTAAAGACCTAATTTCCAAATTTTTCAACTACATTGAATAAAATGGTTATCCAAAAATTTTGACTGGATGTGTTTGGGGAAAAGGTGGCCGTGAAAGGGGAAGGGTAGTTGCCCTCAAATCACTTTTGACTATTAAAAGGGTACTAGCCCTTTGAATTTCAAATCAAATAAGCCCCTTTCAAGTTTCTATGACCAAGATTTCAGTAAAAGACTTATCTCTATGTGTATTATCTATCTGTGTGTTTGTCATCTCTCTGTGTGTGTTGTCTTTGAGTGTTTGTTGTCTGTGTGTGCGTGTCATCTTTGTGTGTGTGTTGTCTTTGTGTGAGTTTTGTCTTTGTGTGTGTTTTGTCTCTGTGTTTATGTTATCTCTGTTTGTGTGTCCTCTCTGTGCGTGTATTGTCTCTGGTTTGTGTTAGGTTAGGAGGGTTAGTAGCCCTCAAATTACTTTTGACTATTTAAAAGTGTACTAGCCCTTTGAATTTCAATTAAAATGAGCACTTTTTCAAGTTTCTACAACAAAGATTTCAATAAAACACTAGGGGAGTGTCCTCCTCAAAATGTTTTCTATCTGGAAATCAACTATGCTGAACAAAATGGCTATCTCAAAATTTTTATTGGATGTGTTTGGGGGAATGATGTGTTTGATGATGTGAACGATTGGATGTGTTCACTTTTGACTATTAAAAAGGGCACTAGCCCTTTGAATTTCCAATTGAATGAGCTTTTTTGAAAATTTCTACAACAACGCCTTCTTTAAAAACCTTATATGCCCCCAGGGCATCATTTAAAACCCTTGCCTGGAGGGCTGTGGGGGAGTGTCCTCCTCAAAACATATTTTCTATCTGGAAATCAACTACACTGAAAAAAATGGATATCTCAAAATTTTGATTGGATGTGTTTGGGGGACTGATGGGTGTGGGGAGGGGGGCTAGTTGCCTTCCATTCACTTTTGACTATTACAAAGGGTACTAGCCACTCCAATTTCCAATCAAATGAACCCTTTTGAAGTTTCTACAATAACTCCTTTGATACAAAGTGCCCGGGTACGGAGGACCAAAAAAAAACCAAAAAAACATAATGTACCCACATCATTCTTTACTTAGGCAGCGCTGGCGTGCTGCCTATGAAAATGAATGTACATAGGTAGGTCTTATTGCATTAAAGCCCTGGGGTCATGGTAATTCAAAAAAAAGAAAACAAAAATTAACTTTAAAATACTTGTCATAACTTAAGCATAACAGAAACTAAGAAAAACAAATCACAAAATTTTACTTCTGTGTGCAGTTGCCAAGCTGAGCAATTGTCCTAAATTTTAAAAATCTTGCAAAACATTCATCCCTCATTACATTCACCATCTTTCATGACCCACATTCATGTCCATATATCAACAATTCAGGCAATAGGAAGGACCATCTTACTTGTATTTCTTCAAATCTGCTTTCATTTATTGGATTTAAAAGAAGGTTTTTGTAGCTAAGTCAGTAGGCCTACAATATTTTCTTACACCTTTTGGAACAATCTTGAGCTGGTAAAATAGGTAAGATTTTCAGAATTTTTAGTGATCACAATATATTTCTATCATTGTTAAGTGCATTAGAAAGGACAACCACTGGTAAAGAGCCCAAAAAATATTTTAAGGTGATTAAAAAATTTTCTTACCAAAAAAGTTGGCAAAACAGGAGAAAGTGCTTCTCAATACTTCATAGCTTTAAAATCTCTTCTCTCACAGCAAAATACATTTGTTTTAAATGCAATCTCTATCCTCAAAAAAATTAAGTAATGGCCCTGTTACTCTAAGCGACACTGCATCTACCACCTGCGAGTCTGACCAGCCTAGCAGTGTTTTCATCCTTCTCAGTTGGCTAAAAAAAGGGTCTATAAATTTAGCATTTTCAAGAACTGGAATATTTCCCAGGGGATCCATTACTAACCGAATTACTCTTTGATTCAAATTTTCCCTGTTGCTTTTACCCTCAATAGGTGTATCTGTTATATCATCCTCAGAATTATCCCCCATATTTACACTACTTCTTACAGTGGCATTTTCTTTGGCAATTAAATTACCCACAGTAGTAAAAAATTTTACAATTGAAGTGGGATTATAATCCCGACTTGAAGAATCAAAATTCAAAGGGATATTTAAACCTTTACTTCTTATTTCTTTCAAAAAGGATGAAGCAATATCTTTGTCAAATTCAGGATCTGAAGGATCTAAAATTGGAATTGCGCTCATTTTAAATGAGAAAAAAAAATATTAGTAAAACAAATTAATTAAGTAAATGCTGTAAAAACAAGGAAAAATCGTTATTCAACACTCCTAACAGATTTCCTACTTGCGTGCGAACTTAAAATGCATGACTTACTTTCGTAAATTGTTCTTCAACGTTCTTCACTTTTTATCAAAAACTGAAATCTGGAGTGAGAACCTTAAATTGAAGCAGGATCCTGGAACTGAAGCTGGAACCTGGAACTGAACTGGAACCTAGAACTGAACTGGAACCTGGGACTGAAGCTGGAACTGAACTGGAACCTGGAACTGAATTGCAAAACATTCATCCCTCATTACATTCACCATCTTTCATGACCCACATTCATGTCCATATATCAACAATTCAGGCAATAGGAAGGACCATCTTACTTGTATTTCTTCAAATCTGCTTTCATTTATTGGATTTAAAAGAAGGTTTTTGTAGCTAAGTCAGTAGGCCTACAATATTTTCTTACATCTTTTGGAACAATCTTGAGCTGGTAAAATAGGTAAGATTTTCAGAATTTTTAGTGATCACAATATATTTCTATCATTGTTAAGTGCATTAGAAAGGACAACCACTGGTAAAGAGCCCAAAAAATATTTTAAGGTGATTAAAAATTTTCTTACCAAAAAAGTTGGCAAAACAGGAGAAAGTGCTTCTCAATACTTCATAGCTTTAAAATCTCTTCTCTCACAGCAAAATACATTTGTTTTAAATGCAAAGTCAGAATGGCATGAAAAATTACTTAATACTAATCATGTTTTGATACCTGGTTGGCTAATTGTATAAATGCTTTTAAAAATCACTGAAGATACAATGATGTGTGCAAACTGAAGTCCAATATGTTAGTATAGTGGCACTAGACTTTCAAGGTCCAAACTGGCAGTACTGATCTCCATTTTGTGCTCCTTTAGCCAGGAAGTGAAACAGGAAGCAAGAAGACAGACATCCCATGCTTTAGCATGCCCTTTTTGCTTATCTTCTCCAGATTTCTCTGTGTACCCATTTAAATCTAGGCCAACTCTGGCTGAGCTTACAGAGTCACATCACTGATTCCTATCCCAAACCAAATAAACTAGCAGTGTCAGGAATTAAACATGTGCCCCTTGGACAAAGGATTCCTAACCCAGAGTGTCAACCACTTTGCCAGGACCACCAATGTGACCAGAGAACAACAATTATTTGAAAAAAGAAGACATTGAAAAAATAACAAATCAGATCACAGTTGCTGCCATTTTCACTACTGTCCCATAAACAATTTATTTTATTGAGATAAATTAATTTTAAGACAGGTATCAACAAAACTCCATCAGGGACTGTATTTACTTAAGATACAATCAATCACTGTGAATGTTTAGCTTTGTGATATTCTAGTCTTGAAATAATAAAAAAGAAAATTTATGTTTTCCACCAGCCCATCTGAGCAAAACCATTTGTGACAGCAATATGTCCATGGTTGGCTTAGAATTTCACTAAAATGTCTTAAAACAAAAGAAATTTTTAAAACAATTATGCTGTCCATTAAGTGGAATATTAAGATAACTGATACTTGTTTAGAATCCAGAAAACCCAAGCAAGAACTGTAGTGCAAAGATCAGATAGGCATTACCTGGTACTTATATGAGATGCTGTATAAACAATGGGTTTCTCACTCTGGGAACTAGATATGGGTTTGTTTTTACTGTCCTTAGTACTTTGATAGTAACAGTATAGCAACAGTGAGATTTGGTTTTCATTGTCCTTGTTACTTAAACAGTACTCTAACAGTAGCAGTAAGATTTTGTTCTCACTGTCCTTGTTACTTTAACAGTAACAGCACACTATCATTAACAGTAAGATTTTGATTTTGCTTTCCTTGGTACTTTAATAGTAGCAGTACATTTCAGTAATAGTACAGTAACAGTGAGATTTTGTTCTCACTTTCCTTGTTAGGCTACTTTAACAGTAACATTACAATTTTGTTTTTGCTTTCCTTTTTTACTTTAGCAGTAACAGTAAGATTTTATTTTTGCTGTCCTGGGTATGTAATAAAAAATAAACTCAAATAAAATTCCTATGCTGTGATTGTTTACTATTCCCTGTTCAGAAAAGATTAAAAAGGTTAATCTATTTAAGTTCATTTATTCTTTATATTCATTAAGAAAAAACTAAAATAACTAATTAAAATTTTTCAATGATCTTTTGAAGCAATTCAAGTGCAGGGTTTTTTTTTCAATGCTAAGTCCTGCTGCAAAATACATTGCTTGTGATGCTTATTGACATCTGTTTTCATTTGCAAGGTTGTCTCTGACACAGTAGGATACATTTTTATACTCTTTCTGAATACAATAACTGATTTTCTTGCAAAATTCAATTTTAAGCTCTTTTAGGACCCTTGAAAAAAATAATTTCATTCTATGTTTCTTGGAAATAAAAATGGTTTATAATATTTTTTTCAAACTTACTGTTTCATTACAAATCCATTTTGTAAAAGTAGTATAATTCAAAAACATTGATTTGTCAAGATTAAGTTGAATAAAAAAAAAAATCAAAACAAATCTGCCATGTTTTTTCTTATTCTGTTAGGCCACTTAAAAAATGCTGTTTCACCTATATGTCAAAAAATATCAAAGCTGTCAGAAGAAACATGGCAGATGGAAATGAAGAAATCATTGCTTGCCAATTGTATAACTTTAACAAAATGGATTTATACTGAAAAGTAAGTTTGAAGCCAATGTTTTAATTCTTTTTAAACCAAAAATCACAGAAATCAGTTATCATTTTGAGGGCTCCAAAAAAGGCTTAAAACAGAATTTACATTAAAATCAATTATTATGCTCAGAAGGAGCATAACAAATGGCATCTAGCAGTATATTGACTTTATTTGTAGGTTAATAATATGAGCTGCTTAATATTTACCAACAATTCACCAAATTAGGCTAGCCAGACACAATCCTTGAATAGCCACAGCTCAATAGTTGCATAAATTTACTTAGAAGCTCCGTAGAACAAAACCTGAAGACCTAAGCCCTCAAGAAATTTGAATAGGCCTAATCAAGCTTTTGTAGGAAGGCCTAGCAGAAAACACTAGGCTAATTCTTGAAATTTAATAGGCTAGCCTAATCATTTTTTTACCACAAATTATTTTAATGTCAAAATGGGATTATTTACCATCACTGCTTCTTTGAAAAATCACAGTTCCATTGTCTTCCCTACACAAAGGGTGAAAATCTTTATAATTTGTCTTATCCATTAGGCCTATAGAATTTGGTGTATGATGATAGTGATGTTAAGTTACTGACTAAAGATGCTCGGTAATTATCTTTAACAAAAGTTACTGTAAAAGTAACTTGAAACCTGAAAACGAGCCTAAAAGGCTCGTTTTCAGGCACGGGGTTCAAACACGGGTTGCTATCGGGTTCTACTTCAAGCGTTTTTAGGGTTACGGGTTCAACAGAAATCCGCTTCTAAGCGTTTTCAGCTGCCGGGTTCTCCCCGTGTTTGAACCCGGGTTCCTTGAATCTGGAACCCGTAGAAATACCAGGTTCAAACCCAAGTTCTGATTTCATTGGCGGTAAATTCAAAAATGGCTAACCACCCTGAATTCACAGCACATGAAGTTTGTTCATTGAAATCCCAAACAGTTGATTTTGAATGGAAAATCAAGTATTTTTGCAGTAAGCATGAATACATGGCTAATTGTGGAAAAAACTAAGACACATAGTCGGAGTAATTGAGAGGGTAATTCTATTCCTTAGCATCAAGCGTTTTCATCTTTGAAGTTTCAACGCCGTGTTTTCCTTGAGAACCCGCTTTGTGAAAACGCTTGATGCACTAGACGAGAACAACCCGTGTTCGAACCCGCTGAGCCTGAAAACGAGGCTTTTGAAGTAACTTTTTTGTCGTTCCAGCTATTAAATAAAGTCAGCTGGAACGGAAAAAGTTACTTTTAGTAACTTTTCCGTAACTTTTTGTCGAAGCTGGAACACACCCTTGGTGTCTATTTAATAATAGGCCTATGTTTATGGGACCCAACACTGAATGACATATTTCGAATATTTGTAACACCCGGAAAGAGCATAAAAAAGGCATCAAGTGGTATGTTCACTTTATTCTTAAGTCAATAATATGAACAGTGAAACATTTAATGGATTTTTGGTAAATAGCCTATATACCAAATCATATTATTGAGTTAGGAATAAAGTGAATACACCATTCCATGCCTTTTTTATGCTGATTACGAATATAATTATCATTTCTATTGGAAATGAATTTTAGCCCCCCCTATAGGCCTATAGCCTATGCCAATTCAGGGTATATATTTCTACATTAGGGAGGGGGGGGGGGGGGTAAAGTTTAAACTTACCTCCCATTTACATCAGAAACAAAATTTGGGTAAAATTCTACTATAGATACTTTTGGTTTTCTTGGAAAGCGATTAGGCTAGGAAAATGAGACTTACAGGGATGGATCCAGAGGCTAAAATATATCCTAGGAAGGTATTTTGAAGCACCTATCTCCACTCCTTCTCCCTCTAGAGAGTCCTGACCTTTGATGGCCTTTAAAAATCTATCTGATATATAAGTGAAACCTTGTAAAATAGATCTTTTGCTTAAATAAAGTACAACACAATGGTTTCTAGCTTCACAACTTTGCTCAATCCCAATTTATAAGGTTTTAAAGATATTCAAATACATTTCCTAAATTTTGAAAATAAACTATTTATATGTCTTAAAATTCTGCTCAAATAACTGAAATTGCATTTTCAGAGCTAAAGCCAGAGAAAAAGAAACTAATAACTGAAAATTACGGTAAAATGTTGTTTTGTCAAAATTTCAATGGGTATAGACCTGTCATGTAGGCAAATTTCATGACCCTCTAGAGGGAGAAGGAGTGGAGGTAGGTATTTCAAAATACCTTCCTGGGACATACTTTAGCCTGTAGACCCACCCCTGAAAGTTTCATTTTCCTAGCCCAACCCATTTCCAAGATAACCAAAAGTAGCTAAAGTAAAATTTTACCCAAAATTTGGTCAATATATACCAAATCATTTCATCGAGTTAGGACTAAAGTGAATACACCATTTAATGCCTTTTTTATGCTGATTACGAATATAATAAGCATTTCTATCGGAAATGTATTTCAGCCCCCCCCCTATATAGGCTAAACCTAACCCTGAATTGGCATATATAGGGGGGGGGGCTGAAATTAATTTCCGATAGAAATGCTTATTATATTTGTAATAAGCATAAAAAAAGGCATTGAATGGTGTATTCACTTCAGTCCTAACTCAATAATATGATTTTGTATATATTGACCCAAAATTTGCCCCCACCCCCCGAATGTAGAAATATATACCCTGAATTGGCATATATAGGGGGGGGGGCTGAAATTCATTTCCATTAGAAATGCTTATTATATTCATAATCAGCATAAAAAAAGGCGGTAAAGTTCTACCAAATCATATTATTGAGTTAGGACTAAAGTGAATACACCATTCGATGCCTTTTTTATGCTGATTAGGAATATAATAAGCATTTCTATCGGAAATGAATCTCAGCCCCCCCCCCCTATCTCGGCTAAACCGAAACCTGAACTGACAGATATATGGGGGGGGGGGCGGAAATTAAGTTCCGATAGAAATGCTTATTATAGCCTATCTTTAATAAGCATAAAAAAGGCATTGAGTGGTGTATTCAATTTATTCCTAACTCAATAATATGATTTTGTAGATATTGACCCAAAATTTGCCCCCACCCCCCTAATGTAGAAATATATACCCTGAATTGGCATATATAGGGGGGGGGGCTGAAATTCATTTCCAATAGAAATGATTATTATATTCATAATCAGCATAAAAAAAGGCAGTAAAGTTCTACCAAATCATATTATTGAGTTAGGACTAAAGTGAATACACCATTTTATGCCTTTTTTTATGCTGATTATGAATATAGGGCCTAATAATCATTTCTATTGGAAATGAATTTCAGCCCCCTCCCCCCCCCCTATATATGCCAATTCAGGGTTAGGTTAGGTATATATAGGGGGGGCTGAAATTCATTTCCGATAGAAATTATTATTATAGGCTATTTGTAATCAGCATAAAAAAAGGCATCAAATAGTGTATTCACTTTATTCCTAACTCAATAATATGATTTGGTAGAACTTTACCTGATATCAAATTGTGTTCACTTTATTCCTAACTCAATAATATGATTTGGTATATATTTACTGGAATTTTGAGGCTAGGCATAAAAAATAGCCTATATGGACTATTTGAAGATGAATTTATGCATTCAAATCTATGTTTATTTTCACAATTTTGGTATAAAAATTGTTACAACAGTGAAAGAAGTGATATGGGTACTGTTCTATTAACCAGACTCTTTTTATATCTCAAACTCAAGATGCATTGAAAAACCCATTTTTATGGGATGATACAAGACACTGTTAGAGAAATACAATGTATAGCATGGTTTTAATTGAGTATACAATATTTAAAGTTTTGTTTTGGGGGGTTGGGGGGGGGGCATGGTACCTAGGTTAGGTTACATATTTAATATCCTATGCTATGCTTTGCCCCCCCCCCCCAATGTGCAAATACATAGCCCAAATTCATTTCTAAACTATTATATAGTCATCCTATTTTATTTTATTTCATTAGCATTAACCAAACTACTGTAGTGCTGTATAAAAGAGTCTGGTTAATAGAAGAGTACCAAAATATGTTAACTAGGATTATTTTGCATATTATGAAGTAAGAATTGTTTTCTTAACATGTCTCCTTATGTAGTTCAATGCTCATACATTTACACATCAGATTGTTATGATGATTTCTTCTCTTGAGCCCTGCTTGTGCATTGAAGTTCTTTAAAATTTACTGGATGAAATTCTTTCTTCATAACTTACAGCAGCTATTGGTTAATAATATTTCTTTTATTTCTTCAATTTTTTCTGTTTGCTGTTTCTTGAATTTAATCCTTATGTAAGACTATTTGAAGCTAGGCTATGAAAGTTAAACAACATCACTGCTATCTACCAAAAAGACATTAATAGGCAAATATTGATAAATTATGTTAGATTGGCTAGATGGCTTTTTGGTGTTTGTTTTATAAATGATTTTCAAAACTTAGAGATTAGACACAAATATTTAAAAATGTGATGGAAAAACTGGAGTTACAGTGAAAGAAGTGAAGATAAAGGTTCTCCTGCAGTAAAATATGTTAACTAGGATTATTTTGCATATTATGAAGTAAGAATAGTTTTCTTAACATGTCTTGTTATGTAGATGAATGGTTATATATTTACACCCAATCTGAAAAGAACATGCAAAACCAGAAAAGTACTCAAATTAGTTATAAATTTGTATGGAATCTCAAAACCATGACATATAACTCAAGCTATATATTTCCCATGCACAGGGGCATCCCAAACCTCTTTTCATTGGGGGGGGACTTATAGATTTTACTGAATTGCTACCTGATTTCTGCCAAATTTTCTGCAGAAATCAGGAATTCCATATAATTTCTGCCAATTTTGCAAATTTTTTGGCTTTTGTGGAAACTTTACTGAATGCCAAGAAAGTTAGGAGGCAGTGTGTCCCCTCTGCCCCCTCCCCTCTTTGGTCTCTGTGTTCACTTCTCTGTGAATTATCTACTTCTCTGTAAAGTGAGACTTCTTCTCTTTGGGGCCTTATGCTAGCGTTGGCCTATTATCTGGATTCTACCGGTGGAGGATGTCTAAAATCTCTAACCATCACATAGTTTATGTTTAGACTATAAAATGTTTATTTGTACATATAATACCGTGAATGTACATATGGCGAGGACAGATACAGAATTCGAACTGACTCAAATAATCTAAATTTTTAACATATATTCAGCACAATATTCAGATACACAATCGGCCGTTTAACAGAACTACTCTAATTTAATCTCTCAACTTCCAGGAATTATAGAAAATATTCAGGATTAATTTAGTTATCAAGGAAATAGGAGTTGACTAGGAAATTGTCCTTTTGACATATACTTAGAATTTAATTATAGGTTTCAACCTAGAAAAACCCACTACCAAAGTTTACAGATTTTCCCAGGGTTTTCCAAAATCTTTTTTTTTTCAAAAAAAAAACAATCTTATATCCTCAAACAAAGGTACACTTAACAAGAACATAAAATAAAATACTGACACTAAAACTGAATTAACAAGACACAAGATATTATATTTTTCCAATTTGCACTTTCATTTCACTTTATATTGTCATGCTAAGTTTGCATAAAAGTCGCATAGCTACACCTAATAGAAAAATTTTGCACATTGTCAGAATATGTTTTTCTTTTTTTTTTTAATTAAGTTTGAACAGAACACTTAAATAAAAATGATAATCTTCAACAGAAACACAAGGAGATTTTCCTTTACTTTGCTTTTACCAAAGCTTTAATTCTTATTCCTTTTTCAAATTATGTGGTTATTTCGCTATTCATAGGATGTCAAAAGGAAGTAGATATATTACTTGAGAAAAGCTGGTCACACATCATTCGCTTGTCATTTTTATCTTTCTTTTTTTACTATTTCAAAGAAAGCATTTCTCCTGTCCAGTTAATCAGCGTAAAAACTAGCTACATCCTCATTTTGACTTAACATCAATTCCCAACACTGTTTATACTGCAATAATACGCTAATCTTTATAATCATTTTGCTCTACTGATCTATATAATTGTTTCAATGCTCTCTATAATAACCTGGAGGTTTGTTTCTTGTTCTACTACTATGAGCCAGTTTTATTGCCGAATATGCTAGGACACTTGACAAGACTATTTTAGCTGTTCTAGGGTACCCTTTGTCCTTGCCAACGCCTCCTAGCAGATAACAATAAAGAAAACTTTCTTTTAGAAACAGGTCATAAAAAAATATTCAACAGCTAAGACACAAAATTATTATATGTCATTTTCCCTGGCACGGAACTCTTTTCCGCCTTGTCGACTTCTGGCACGCTCTTTTCCGCCCTGTCGACTATTTTTTTCTCTGGCATGGAACTCTTTTCTGCCCTGTCAACTTCTGGCACGCTCTTTTCCACCCTGTCGACTATTTTTTCTCTGGCATGGAACTCTTTTCCACCCTGTCAACTTCTGGCACACTCTTTTCTGCCCTGTCAACTATTTTCCATGGTACAAAACCTGCAGGGTTTTCAAGGTTCAGTGCTCCACCGCCTACCTCTCTCTTCGCCCATGGGAGCTCAGACCTTCCTTTCCCAGGATCCTCTGAACCTGTTAACACCTGGTGCCTTGGTTGACCATCGTCCACCCCTTCACCAGCCTCATCTCTCTCGACACAACGCCTCATTACGTTGGTTCCTAATAAATTCTCAGTTATCTGGTCCCTTGGTCAACCATAGTTTGCCCCTTCACCAGCCTCATCTCTCTCGACACAATGCCTCATTACGTCGGTTCCTAATAATAAATTTCTCGTCCCTCTTGATAATACACCTTTCTAGATCAGTGCCTTATAAAAATTTTTTTGTCCTAAAATTTCTGCTTAAATTCCTAATATGACCCCTACATCCTGCACTAAAAAAAAATCTACCTATCCCCCTGGTCACGTTTTACGTCAGGCCAGTTCTGACAGAGTTCTTCATTCTTTCCTCTCCAACGAAATTCAGCATCTACGGTTGCTGAAAAAGTTCCTGCTTTTCTTCATCAATTGCTTTTTCAACAACTTCAAAACACTGCGCTATCTTATATGCTTCAAAGAGGGAATTATAATCATCCTGGTGTTCTAAGAAATATCTCTTAATATTTAGTCTCGAGCCTTCAAAAAAACAATCCAGGCCTATACTATCAGAAAAACCTACTAATCCGCCATACCCAGATTGATGTGATTTTGTGGCAATCTCCACCCTCTTATAAAACTGATACACTGTTTCATTGGATGATTGCCTCAATTCAGCTAAATCTTTGAATTTCTTTCCTGGTAAATATGCCTGCGTCATTTCCTTTTCAAATTCCTTTAAATTTATAATATTGGAGGAATCTCTATCCTCAAAAAAATTAAGTAATGGCCCTGTTACTCTAAGCGACACTGCATCTATCACCTGCGAGTCTGACCAGCCCAGCAATGTTTTTACCCTTCTCAATTTGCTAAAAAAAGGTTCTATAAATTTTGCATTTTAAAGAACTGGAATATTTCCCAGGGGATCCATTACTGACCCAGTTACTCTTTGATTCAAATTCTCCTTGTTACTTTTACCCTCAATTGGTGTATCTGTTATATCATCCTCATAATTATCCCCCATATTTACACTACTTCTTACAGTGGCATTTTCTTTGGCGATTAAATTACCCACAGTAGTAAAAAATTTTACAATTGAAGTGGGATTATAATCCCGACTTGAAGAATCAAAATTCAAAGGGATATTTAAACCTTTACTTCTTATTTCTTTCAAAAAGGATGAAGCAATATATTTGTCAGATTCAGGATCTGAAGGATCTAAAATTGGAATTGAGCTCATTTTAAATGAGAAAAAAAAAATATTAGTAAAACAAATTAATTAAGTAAATGCTGTAAAAACAAGGAAAAATCGTTATTCAACACTCCTAACAGATTTCCTACTTGCGTGCGAACTTAAAATGCATGACTTACTTTCGTAAATTGTTCTTCAACGTTCTTCACTTTTTATCAAAAACTGAAATCTGGAGTGAGAACCTTAAATTGAAGCAGGATCCTGGAACTGAAGCTGGAACCTGGAACTGAACTGGAACCTAGAACTGAACTGGAACCTGGGACTGAAGCTGGAACTGAACTGGAACCTGGAACTGAACTGGAACGTGGAACTGGACTGGAATCCTCTCCAGCAAAAACCGCTGCACCACTTTTTAAAGTCTCTGTGTTCACTTCTCTGTGAATTATCTACTTCTCTGTAAAGTGAGACTTCTTCTCTTTGGGGCCTTATGGTAGCGTTGGCCTATTATCTGGGTTATACCGGTGGAGGATGTCTAGAATCTCTAACCATCACATAGTTTATGTTTAGAGTATAAAATGTTTATTTGTACATATAATACAGTGAATGTACATATGAATGTACAGTGAATGTACAGTGGGTTTGGAAAAACCCACTTCCAAAGTTTACAATTGGCTTGGCTATATATTTGAACATTAGCAAGGGTAAGGGGGGCTAAGCAATATGAAGCACTTTTTAATGATATTTTAGGGCTTAGTTTAAGGTTGAAACAGTACATAAATCGTTTTTTTAATTTGTATACTAAGGAGGGTGTAGGAATAAAGTGAAGCAAAGCTTTTTTAGGAATGTTTTCTTCACCTGTCTTTAAAAAGGGGGATAGATCCAAAGCTGAAAATTATAGACGTATCAGCCTCACGTCTGCTATTGCAAAAGTCCTTGAGAGAATTGTTAATGATGCACTTCTTCAACACCTTTGTTACTAATGAAATTATCTCCAACAGGCAGCATGGCTTTCTCCCGGGATAATCTGTAGAAACTAACCTTCTAGACACTTACAAACAGGTTACCCAGCTAGTGGACAAAGGCCTTCCTGTTGATTTGATGCTTATGACCTAGCCAAAGCATTTGATATGGTCCCACATAATTGGCTTCATTTTAAGCTAATAGCAGCAGGAATCCACCATGAATTAGTAGACTGGCAAATGAACTCCCTGACTGGTAGATCTCAGACTGTAAGGCTCTTTACAACAGATAGCAAATGTACCTACTCTCAGCCCTGTAATGTTCTAACCAGTGCTCCCCATCGAACAGTTTTGGGACCCATATTGTTTCTTCTTTATATAAACAACGTAATTACCAAAGTCAACAACCACTTAACCCTTTATGCTGATGACTCAAAACTATTTGGTGTATCTGATAACTCATTGATACAATCTGACCTTGACCACATTCAGGTATGGACAGATAGGTGGTTTCTCTCTTTCAACATATCAAAATGGATCACCATTTATTTTGGTCACAATAATCCGTTGCACCAATGCACTATGAATGATAACCAGACATCATCCCACATTCCCCTCCAAACTTGCACCAGTGGCAAAGACCTGGGAGTCACAATAGATAATCTTCTGAAGTTCCATGAACACTCCGCAAAAACTGTTTCCAAAGCAAATTCTAGTCTTGGACTAATTAAAAGAGTACTTACTAGCCAATCACACATAATCTTCTTGAAGCTATACAAGGCTACTGGGAGACCAGTTTTGACTTTGGAACCTGCCTAGCTGATCCTTTTTACACAGGTGATATACAGTTGATTGAAGGTGTACAAAGGAGGGCCACCAAGTGCATCTCTGGAGTTGGTGAGAAACCATATGGTGAAAGACTATCTAACCTATCATTGTCAACCAACCCCAAAATAAGCTCTTTAACCAGTTACCCAATAAAAGACAAACATGAGGTCATTGTAAGAAGCTTCATATGCCCCAAGTTACAGTAGAATCAGACAAGATTCTTTAGCCAAAGGGTCATTAATGATTGGAACTGTTTGCAAGGAGACAGTGTCTTCAGCATCAGCTGAAGTTTTTAAAAGGAGACTCAACAAAGAATGGGAAGCCAAAGCTTCAAGATACAACTGGAGCTGTCCATCATCTGTGTCTCATAAATATTGATTACTATATGTATATATAAAACAGAGTTGTGCTAGGATGCTGGTGCTGCTTGTCATACCCAACTATCTTGCATACTCTATCAGAAATTGATGTTGTATGGTGGTGTCTGCTCTAAACTACAGAAGAATGGTCCCATTGATCATTCTTATCTGTGGTCACTGTTATCAAGTGGCATTAAATTGCATCTATCCTAGCATGCTCTATGTTGGAAGGTGTGTCACTGGGCTGTAAACACAGTCACAACCTTGTTCTTTTATGTTTTGTGTAAAATGTTTTTTAACTGCCACCTCAACAACGGAGCCAAACAGATCCAACTTTGGACCTTAATTTGCTCTGAAGTGCGAATTAAGGTAACTAAGGTAATGATGCTAGTAAGTATTTTTGTATTAATTAAAGTTGTTATCAGAATCTAATAGTGTTTTCTTCAGATGACCCTGAACTGTAAACTAGTACCATATTTCATTCTGAAAAGGGTTAGCTCTGTATTAGCAGCAAATATCTTCATCGTTTACCAATATTATCATACATTCTAGCTCCTACATTAAATTTGTAATTTTCTTAGTTTTGGATTTATGTCTGCAAGCTATTTAGTGCAAAATTTACCATAATGTAATATTGAAAAATATAATAATGGAAGAAAACTTGATAATCTGATTAGTAAAAACATTCTGGTTACTGCACTTTGGTCCTGTGAAGTAACATTGGTCCAAAACCACAAAAAAAATTTATGAGCCCATATTTTACCTAGGCTTACAGTAAGTTTGTTTTTTCTTAAATGTGATTGTTATGAAGGATCTCTGACCCAGCTGACATTATAAGGTTAGTTTGTTTGTTCCAAAAAAAAATTTGAAAATTCTAAAATTTTTTATACCACCATCCAAGTGTCCTCTATAGTTGCACTTGTAGATAAGCCAGCTGATTTGTTTTTTCAGATAAGCTGTTTGCCATGGACCTCAGCCACAAGCACGGAAAATTTTTTTGGAAAACAGCAAAGATTTACAACTCTGATGGTCAAAAGCCTAAAAACTGTCACTTTTAACTGAATTTTTTAAAACTGAATTTTCAGGTAAATATATAATTAGTGGGGAGGAAGGGGAAAGGTGGAGGTAGAAAATGGTATTTAATCCCTCTTTATTTTAAGGAATATTTCTGGTTTATGTTGTTATTATGAAAGTAAAGAGTAGCCTAACAATTCACCGCAAAATTAGCAGAAATTATTCTTTATAGGAGGGGTGCTGCTCCTTCCTCTTTCCAATCTCCCCCTTGTGGTTATGGAAGCTTTGGAGGATGCTCAGTAGATTGGAAATTGAATATTCTAGCCCTTTTTATTAGTTAATAGTGACTGGAGACCAGCCAGCCCCTGTCCTAAAACTGTTTTTAAATCTGGTCCTTTTGTTGTCCTCATGGCACCTGATCAACATTTGGAGGTACCTATTCTGTACTTTCTTTTGCTGCTCAATTTTACGTGTGGAGGCATTATCCGTGAGTGTGGTAATTTCCATAGGGACAGAATGTTCTGGGAGAATTATCTGCTGTAGAATTTTTTGTGGGGGGGGGGGAATGCTGCCCCCAGTATATTCAGAAAAGTGTTGACAGATTTTTTTAGTGTTTTTTTCCTCAGAAGGGAACATTCTAAAATTATGAAAACTACTTTTAAAATTTTCTAAAGCTTGATTAAATCTTTTCTAAAAGAATCCCACTTTTAAACCCCCTCCCTTATGTTAGAAATAAACCCTGCATTATTTATATACAGCTACCCTGGGAAAAATACAATTTCTTTGTTAAAGGTGTGACCTATTTAGATCATTTATTGCCACAAATGTCAATATACTAGTTTTAAGAACAAAGAAACAAACTATGCAGCCAATTTTGAGGCCAAACCTTGGTACAGCTATACATCAGCTACAGCTACATTTTTTACTTGTTCCGATTTTTGCTGTCCCTTGTCTTCTAACAGCGAAATTATTTATTCTTCTCTTTGATTTTATATCTTATGATGCTTGCTTTCTTACTATTACTTGTAATTCTTGCTGCCACTTATCTTTCAACCACATATTTCTTTGTTCTTGTTATTGCATATCTTTTAACCATATATTTCTTTGTCCTTCACTTTCATTTTTATTTTACTTTATTTCACATTGTCATGTGTATTGTACATGCATATCTCTTCATTCTTCACTTTGTTTTTTGACTTGTTGTGATTGTTGCCGACGCAAGTATTCTAACTGTATATTTCTCTGTTGCTCATTTGTGTTTATCAGTACCTTAGGCATTTTTTACCTACCGTTTACCTCAATTGCTCAGATTGGTCTCATCCCATTTGATGATCTAGGTTGTTGCTTTATCCTCTAGGTACTATGAAAACTGCATAAGACACCTTCTGTAAATTGACGCATTACACTGGATGTCTTATGCTTGGCTATGTTCCTTTTGTAATGTTGCATGCGTCATTTATTTAAAAACAATATGATCACTCCTGAAGGGGGGGATGTAGTTTATTCTCTTGTATGAGCATATGAAGAAATATGTCAATATGATCTCATGGGCATATGCAGCACATGTAGAAATATGCTCATAAATATGACCTCAATCATATGATTATTTTTCAAAATTTAGCTCTATAGAATTTTCTCAAACCCTTGATCTATTTAGATATTCATGATCTATTCGGGCCAGAAAATCCCAGGATACCAATTTTCCAAAATATTTTTGACAAGCCCTGATTCTTGCTGTTGCTTATAATACTTACTGTGACCTTTTTTTCACTTTCAATTTTGACTTGTAATTGTCGGTTTTGCAAGTATTCTAACTGTATATTGCTTTTTCTTTATGGTCTTGGTTATTCATTCGTCTTCTAGGTATTATGAAACTACATAAAATACCTTTTGCAAAAAGACTCATGTTACTTTGATTTTATACTTATCTATGTTTCTTGTTTAATTTTGCCTGCATTAAAAAATATTAAAAATGATAAAATAACTACTCAGACAAATATGACATATGCTCTTGAAATTTGCTCATAAATATGATGTCATTCACGTTAATCTTTTTTTTCGAAAACTCAGGCTCTTAAAGAATTTTTCAAACTCAAAAGTTTTAGTTCACAAAAGCGCATTAGTTTTTTTTCAAAACGTGTTTTTAACCATTTGTTGACAATGAGGTTTGGTTCACAAAAGTTTAGAAGGGCACCATTAAAAGGGTTCGACGGCCAACTTCTGGTGAATATGTGTTTGAAATTAACGCTATTTTAAAGGGTTTCAGGCTGTTTCAATATCTGTGTACTTTGTCTTAGGTTACAGCTGTCACTGCAACCATGGTATATAGAACATTTTTTGAATAGGGATATTTTGTTGGTTTTTACATCAGTATTCCGTCTTAAAGTGTAATTAAAAAGTTATAGTAAAAATGTGAAATTGGTTTCATAATAACATTGGCAAGGGTGCTGAAACCATATTTTGATAAAAAAAAATTAATTGAGGGTAAATTTAGACCTTGTCATTAATGGGTCCCAAAAAGATTTTCCTCCTTAGTTAACCTAAACAATTTATTAATTTTCAGAATTATTTTAGACATTTATTATTACATTTTAGTGGATATTAAAAAACTAAAGACTTATTTTTCTGGAAATACTATTTAAATTGCTTGAGTTTCACTTTAGATTTGAACTTAAAATTCCTTTAGAAGGTAATTACTTAGTTTTTAATATTTTTTTTAATTGATAAATGCAATGCTACTGCATAATATCTTTTTGGATCTAATTTTAGATCTATTGTCACATTCTTGCAGTTCCAAAAGTAAGAACAGCTGGATATACCCTCTTGGAAAAACATAATGGCATATACATAATAGGCATACAATTTGCAGCGTTTTAAGCAATAAAACCATGAATAAAGCTTTCATTAGAGGAGTTAAACCACATTTTCCAACCTAATTGTTTTTGGCTTGGAAAATTCACTAAAAAATACAGCTAACAGAATAAGCTAAAAATTGTATTTTTCCTATTTTACCGTGAAAGATTATTGTAAATTAAAATCAACAACTGAATTTTAAAAATAGTTACATAAAAAGGCAGTTTTTGACTTTTTGCACCCTCTTCTTAAAATTGATAATCAGATTTCTAATGATTTTGACTGCTGAAGGAGTTGAGCCTGTGGTTTTAACTGTATTAAAATAAAATATGCTTTGCAGTGGTTAAAAGTCATTATTAGTCATCAATCATTAAATCTTTTACATTTTAGGATTCTCCTGACTAAAATCTGTGTCGTATCCAAGTGTTGATGATAGTATTATACTTCTCATAATTTGCTTTAACCCCATTCCAAGATCTTTCATGGACTTGCCACAAGTTCCGAAGATGGAGGATCTCATCACTGTTCCAGAGGATTCTTTCATTAAAAACGGTAATTCTATACAGTTAAATTTTCTGTTACAGATTAAAAGAAAAGCTATTTTGCTCTAGAAAATAATCGTCCCTTTTTTTCTCTTTTCTCATTAAGTGGCCCTAAGAAAAAAAAGTAACTGTTTGTGTTCTTGGATCTAACGACAAAGATCTGAGAGGTGATAAAAGTGGCTTCTTTGTGCCACAGAACATATTTGAATTCAGATTATTAGCTTTATTGTTAAGTTTGGTGAGTCAAGTAATCATCCTGTAGAAAATGTTTCTGTCAGTTTTTTCAATGTGCAGGTATGATCAACGAAATAATACCACCAAAGCAGGGGTAGTCCTGGGGCTTATGATGGGAATATCAAGTTACAAGACATGTAAGAGAGGAATAAAGATAGCTGAATCCAGCTGTTAAATTTTGGGAGATTGTAGTTTATATTTTATTTTTTGGGAACTAATGCAGTGTGTTTATTAAGCTATAAAATGTTCGTTTTTTGGTTTTATTTTATTGTTTGGGAACTAATGCAGTGCGATTATTAAGCTGTAAAATGCTTATTTTCTGATTATATTTTTTTTATTCAGTATTCATTTTTTTATTGAATATGATATTCTAAATATACACTTATCCAGCTACTAGTTCTTTGTTATGCATTTTATTTTAGGAATTTCAGGTTTTTGTTTGTTCTATGTTAATGAATTTCGTTGAATGTTTTAGATTCTCTTTTGCTTTAGAAAAAGCAGATTTTAAAAACGATTTGTGAAAAAAACAGAATAGCCTATAAATTTAATTTTATGTATATATATATAATGCTTGTGTATTTACATTTTTACACGTGACTAAAAAGAAAAAGCAGACACATTTGTTTAGTAAGCTTCACTGTTATATTTGTCTATGTCTGTTTAATTTAAAATTTGTTTCAGAATTTGAAGACGCTTTACCTGATGACCATGAGAAGCCCTTTCATTTTCCAGACCATCTTTTGTCACCAAAACTTGAAGATAGTCCCTTGCTCAATTTACCTAGCATTTCAGGACCATGTAAATTTGAATACGACACCCAGGAATTGCAACCCAAATGTTCTAACAATGAAGGTATATCTGAAACATTGTGTTTTTGTTGATTGAAATGTATTGCATGGTTTGTTGATTGAAATGTATTGCATATTATTTTATTGGACAAAACTAGGACAAAAGAATTTAATCTTAAGTTGGAACTTTTGTTTTATCTTTTTCCAATGTGCAGGTGTTTGCCAAACCGCTTTTGTATTCTTTAATGAACATTTCTAAATTTTCTCTTGAAAGTGGTTTAGCAGGTTTTATTATTTTTCAAAAGGCTTAATAAAAAGCCTTTAAACTGCATCTCTATATAAATTTTACGATCCATATTTGTAGTGTATATTTCTCTTCAAATTAAGAGATAAATCTGTCTATTATTTTGATTTCAAGTCGACTTTGAAAGAAATACAAAATTGGCTGTTATTGTTTGAACTGCCTAACAGACATTTTTAGTGTAGAGTATTCACTTACTGAAAATACTAGATTCAAGCAAAAATACAAATAGTGATAAATCCTTTTAATACAAAGTGAAGAAGGATGACAAAAACACCGGATATTTGCTGATGACGGTGGCACTATGTGTGACCGAAATATCTGGAATTTTTTTTTTGTTTTCAACTGTCTATTAAAAAGATTTATCCCTATTTAAAATGTTGTTTGTAAGAACTGAGGAAAACGTGACTTTCATCGTTTTTTTTTTTTATCCAGAACTTTGTAACTACCACAAAAATGTTTATCTCAACATATGATATGCATTCTTTTAGCTCTTCCTCTTTTAGTTACAATACTTCCTGATAATTGTTGTAATATTTCTTCTCCTTCGCTTATGGTTTGATTGACACCACGGTATACTTTTTGATCATTTAAGGTTTAATTTTTGCTCTTTCGTTCCGTTAGAATAACTAATTTTAAAAGCTTATATAAGTATCATCATGAGGGAGAGAAGAGGAAAGTAAAATTAATTGTTAAAACCTTTCGGAAGATATACTGTTTTGTTTGTTTTTAACTCTGTGGACTTTCAAAGCATTTTTAAATATGTGTATTTTGTTTTCGGCTTTAAGAGTTTTGATTTTTGTGTTATTTGGTTTTTGTTTTTTTAACTCATGGACTTTTAAACTTCTAGGTCACTTTTCACCACACGTGTCTGGACTTCACTTACAGGGAAACACGTCACTAGTTGTTTCAAAGAATCCATCTACGAGTGGTTCCTCAATTGCGTGTGCATCTGAATCTGAAGGAAAAGGCTTAGTAAATAATAAAACTTGTTTGAAAAGTGACCTTCAGAGTAAAAAGAATGAAAAATTGAAAAGACATCAAAGAATTAATCAAAAGAAAAACATATATAAATGTAAGGTGTTTGACAAATTCTTTTCTCTAGTGTGCGATTTGAACTAGCACCAAATAGTGCATACGGGTGAGAAACCGTTTAAATTTAATGTATGTGACCAAACCTTTTCTCAAGCATCAGCTTTGAACGCCCATAAAAGAGTGCATATTGGTGAAAAACCGTTTAAGTATGATATTTGTGACCAAACCTTTTCTCGAGCAAAAAATTTGAACACCCATAGTAGAGTGCTTACGGGTGAGAAGCCTTTAAAGTGTGATGTTTGTGACCAAACCTTTTCTCAAGCATCAAATTTGAACACCCATAAAAGAGTGCATACGGGTGAGAAAGGGTTTATATGTGATGTCTGTGATGCAACCTTTTCTCAAGCACCACATTTGAACCGGCACCAAAGAATGCATACAGGTGAAAAACCGTTTAAGTGTGATGTTTGTGACCGAACCTTTTCTCACGCATCAAATTTGAACACCCATAAGAGAGTGCATACGGGTGAGAAACCGTTTATATGTGATGTTTGTGATAAAACCTTTTCTCAAGCACCACATTTGAACCGGCACCAAAGAGTGCATACAGGTGAGAAACCGTTTAAGTGTGATGTTTGTGACCAAACCTTTTCTCAAGCATCAGCTTTGAACACCCATCAAAGAGTGCATACGGGTGAAAAACCGTTTAAGTATGATGTTTGTTATCAAACCTTTTCTCAAGCAAAAAGTTTCAACACCCATAAGAGAGTGCACACGGTTGATAAGCCTTTTAAGTGTGATGTTTGTGACCGAGTTTTTTCTCAAGATTCAAATTTCAACTCCTATAATAGATTGCACACGGTGAAAAAGCTATATAAGTGCGATGTTTGCGACAAAACCTTTTCTACAGCAGGAAATTTGAACAGTCATCGAAGAATGCATACAGGTGAAACGCCATTTAAGTGTGATTTTTGTGACCGAACCTTTTATCACGCATCAAATTTGAACGCCCATAAAACAGTGCATACGGGTAAAAAACCATTTAAGTGTAACGTTTGTGACAAAACCTTTTCTAAATCATCACATGTGAACCGACACCAAAGAGTGCATAGAGATGAGAAACCGTTTAAATGTGATGTATGTGACAAGACGTTTTCTCAAGCTGCAAACTTGAACACACATCAAACAATTCATGTGGGTGAGAAGCCGTTTTAATTTTATGTCTGTGACCAAACCTTTTCTCAAGCAGCACACTTGAACTCCCATCAAATAATGCATATGAGTGACTAGCCAATTATATGTTATGCATATGAGAAGTGTTTTTCGCAAGTTGGCAGTTTAAACACACGTCAGAGACTGCGTACACGTGAGAAACCATGTGATGTCATATGTGACACCGTCACATATGTGATACCATAACCGTCATATCTGATGTGTGTAGAAACATTTGTCTGACTTTAGAAATTTTATTAGCATTAACGAGTGCATACAGGAGTTTAGGAAGATTGTTGTATCCTCAGTGGTTTGTGGCTATTATTCCCACAACCAATTAGTAATACATTGAATTAGTTTTTTCTATGTTTAGTTTTTTAGCAATTTTAGTTTCTTTAGAATATCTAGATCTTATCAATTTATTTTAAGCATCAATTCATGTCTAGATTTCAATTTCGAGACAAGATTCCCAAAATCGGGAATAGTTCCGGTCCATAGCTCTTCTTCAGACGGGTTCGCAGTTGTTGGTTCCTGTCCTGTAGCTGAATTCAATATTATTGAACTGCCAGTGTTGAACTTGATCCAAAAAGAAGCATATCTTTGAATGTGATTATTGTCTGAGATTCTCCCAAAATGATACAATCAATGTCCTCAGCTGAAAGATAAAATTCTTCTTACTATACAGTGGTAATTTGCCCTTTTATGCCATATACTCATAGGAATACGAGGGAAGCTGCAAAATTTTAATTTTAACGATTCATACTTTTTTTTATCCTCATACTTATCCCCTAAAATCAAATACATTGGATTTTACTGACAGAAAAGATAAATGTACAAAAGATACAAGCGTACAAAAAAGCTCGTTCTCAACCCTAGAAGCTTACCAGGTACGACAAATAATACTAACTTTACATAAAATGGAGCCCTTTTAATCTTATATATAGTAAACCACACTAAACTATATTTGAAAATGAAGATTCATGCAAAGGTTAAATTTCACTCCTAAAGGATACTAAGACATAATTTTGTTAAAATTAAATAAAGTATATATTTTTCATCAAATCAACGGTATCCTCCAAACTTGCATTATACGCGAAAAACATGAGTTAGTGAAACAAGTTGGTACCCTTCAGAACACTGCCTCTTCGATCGCCGTCATCGTAACTCAGCGTCGAGCCATCAACCGACAATTTAATCTTTTTATTCATTTACATCAACAACAAACTACTGCAAAAACGACAAGACTAATTTTAGCCTTTCATACTAAATAGAGCAAACATCCCAAAACAAAAACTATTTACATCCTTTTACTGACCGGACTGTAAAAGAGTACGATCCCAAATTTCTGGATAACAGTCTTGTTAATGTTTTTGTCTTACTACTACTTTTGAACAAGAACTTGACCTGTAGTGCAGAGGGTACGTGAGGCAAGTAAGTTGCGTATGTCTCTGAGAAGTTGATTTTGTGTCCTGGAGCAGCTTTCTAATCCAACTGCTACGAGAGTAGCATGAAAGGTAAGATACGGTTTCTTTAGCAGTGAGCGGACGATTAAATTTTAAAAGGGGTGTATGATTCCATTGCTCTGCCTCAGTTTTAAGAGAAGAAAATGAAATAACAGACTCAATCGAAATCACAAACAGAAATGACTCGTAATAGTAGATGGCACCATTCTCGGATTTGATACAAAATGCCCAATCTTTCAATGGCTCATTTTTTCCATTTATAATTCTATAAAATATTTTGGCAAAGGGAGAGGGAAACGTGAAAAATTTACTTGCATTTTAAAAAACACTTTCAGGTTACACTGTAACTTCGGTTTGGATTGGCACACACTTTCCTGCTTGCCTGAGCAAATTTTTCCACTCGAAAGGAAAATCGCGACAAATAAAGACAAAAGCTTGTTTAGTCAGTTCAGTTAATTTTTTCTGAACAGACCTTAAAAATCCATTTCAGTCCACACAACGTGTGCCCTTGCTCAACGACAAATAACAAATCATCCTTTTTGGTCCCAGGCAAAATTTGTATGGAACATTCGAAATATATCGTTATATCCACTAATCCAATTTCATTTCCATGCCAGCAGAGAGGTCAGGCTACCGACAAAAGGTATACAATACAAATGTCCAGCTGAACAATTTCTAGTAACTGATGAATGTGGTGAATGTACTCAGTTTTAATAGATATTTTCATGAATGTTGCCTATTAAAAGCAGATTTCTTTAGAAAACTTGATTTTAACTAAAGAAAAGTCAGAAAGTTAAAAATAATTTATGGAATAATCATTAATTTTCTGTTAAGTGCTTATCAGTTTTAATTTTCATGATCCATTATTAGATTTTAATAAAATTTTAGGCGTAATGCACTATAGTTCTAAGGTTTGGGGGTATGTGAAGGGTGATAGGCTAGAAACAGTGCAATTAGGATATTATAAGAGGTGGCTAGGGATAAGTAAGCACACAAATAGTTTAGTAGTTAGAGGTGATTTAGGTTTGTTTTCTTTAAGAAGTCGTAGGCTAGTTAACATGGTTAGGCTTTGGGAAAAAATTTTAGTGATGCCTAGGGTGCGGGTGATGAAGGCGGCTTACTTAGAAATGTTGAAGGGCCGCTCAGGTAGGGGTGAAGTTTTATTTTTTAAGGGGGGTTTGAATAAAAATGAAATAAAGTGATTAATTGAAATGAGGGCTGGTAGTTTGCCACTGAGCCAATGAAGAAAGATTATTGGGAGGGAAAAGTCAAAGGCTGTTTCATATTTTAGTCCTATTTCTGTAAGTTTAGATTAGACTGTGTATCACTTGATGTGTGAATGTGAGAAGTAGAGTGATTGGAGACTGAACGTGTTTGGTAGGGTGGTTTATGATTTTGAGTGGTTGGTGAATGTGTGTGCGGATGAGTGTTTTATGGGTATCAGAAGCTTGGTACGATTCCTTCGTCTCGCGATGAATCATAGAAGTAGATTTCTGTAGAAATATGTGCAATTTCTTTGTAATGGTTCTTTGTTTATATTTTTTGCCATGGCCTATGGGCTTTTAGCACAAATAAATTATATTCTATTGTTTAATAAACAGGAATTGGTCGCCTAATAAACATGTCAAGACTGCCTTCCAGTATACATTACCAATATACTGCACGGCTTCAAGGTACGCTTTAAAACACCACCCCTTCAAAATTATATATTTAAAAAAAACTATTTCAAAATCAAAATTTTCAAGGAAAGAGCTGCCTAAAATCAAATCAGAGCAAAAATGAATTCAAATCATAATTCGAACAAAGAAAAGAATAGGAATTACTATCAGTGATTAAATAAAACCCAAAACAAACAGAAGTTACAATCAATAATCAAGCTAAAATTTAAAAGGCCAAACCACCATTTGTGTTTTACTGGAACAATTTTTATGTCACGCTGTATGTTTTTATTTTTCATAGCATCAACAACAACAAAAAGAGAAAGAAAATCACATTAATAACCCTGATCCTAGACATCGCAATTGCACTGGTTAAGTTAAGAGCGATCAAGCTTCAGTGTATTTTTGTTCCAAGCCACTTTATATGGAAAGATATGTCTTAGAAACATTTTAGAGGGCTAATTCGATTAAAAATTTGTAATTCTAGTTCCATTTCAAGATTCAAAAGTCATTGGATGGCAACCATCATCCCTCCAACACACCTTTTAGCTATCCTCTCCTTAATGACAATCTGATAAAAATTTTGTTATGGTCATTTTGTTCAAAATAGTTGAAAGTTCTAATAACCATGCCTCTGGAAATAACTTGACCCCCCACAGCTGAGGGGCAAGGATGTAAGTTTTACAAGTCTCCCATTGTTTGTACAGATTTTGTTATTGGGAAAGGGGGTATGTTTGTTCCTAGGCCTCCAAGACGGCTAAAGGTATTAAAGTGGAGCTTTCAAGGAATGCTGAGGGGGATTTTAAACTAAATCAAAACACACTAACTGCATGCAAGACGTGAAAAGGTCGTATCAGCATTATCGTAAGAACGTCTTTGGATGTTAAGTTGAAACTTTCAGGGCAGCTAGAGGAGGGTGTTGAGCTAACGAAAAGACATTTAATGCCTTCTACTACTATTATCACTACTAATTCTGCTGCTATCACTACTATGACTAATGTTATTACTACTATTACCGCGATTGCGACTACTTGGAAATGGAACTGCGAATTTATTTCTGCTTGTGTTTGGTTTAATTTAGCTCTTTATTTTCCTTCGAAAAACTTCTTTAGTGGTTTTTTATAATTAATTACTGAAAAAAATTAATGAAAATAGACTGGCTGTTTAAAGTCAAAGACTAAGGATAAAAAAAAACTCACAAGAAAATATTTGCTGGAATTCAACGAGCTGAAGAGGGTTGGAATAGGGAATCTAGAAAAGAAATAAGCGCTCAAAACGAATATTTGGGGGCACTTTCAGATTTTTTTTGTGCCAAAGGCAAATAGAGCGTATCTGCAGAAATAAGAAAAACGAAGATAGACTTTTTCTTCTGGGGAGCTTTTTGAGTATTTTCTATGGTAGAATATTTCTACCTGAGGCCAATCCAACATCAAATTCCCCCACCCCGGAAAATACCCCCCTTCCCGTGGAAAATAAGGCTTTCCAAATTTTATAACTTTATTTGAGTTTTTTTTTCGTAGGGGGAAGGAGTTTTGGTACTTGTGTATTATGGGCAACTCACTCAAGTTTACGCTGTTTAAAACTCGAGAACAAACCGGTTTCTTCGTTAGTTTTTTTTTCAGCTTAGCGCGAGACAAGACAAAGACAAGTGACAGAATATATGGAAAATATATAATTTTGGTTATATTTTTACAAATAGGGGGGGGGGTTAAGTATTTGGATAGTTTGAAGTCAGAAAAGAATTCTTTCTAGGTATATGGCCACTAAAAAATTACAGAAGAATAGCGAGGTATCTGGAAATTTTATTAACTAAAAAAAAAAAATCCCATTGTAAAGTAAATGTAATGTTTCATTAAAGTGTTTTTTCCAATTGTTACATGTTTTTTTTTCAATGACCGTTTTTTTCAAGTACGTATTAAGTACTATTACTAGGTTAATGTAGTGATTCATTTAAGTGTTTTATGATGATCGCTGATCAAAGTTTATGTTATTTGTGCCTTTCATTTATGTTATTTTACTGTATCCATGGCCGTATATTTGGCTTTAAAATACACTTATCTATCTATCTATCTAATATGCAGAATAATTGTACCAAACACATTTTGCATGCAGACCCGCTATACTTTACCCTCCCCCCTCCCTAATGTGCAAATCTATAGCTCAAATTTGTTTCTAAAGTAACGAAGAAACTAACGAAAAAACCTGCGTGTTCTCGAATTTTACACAGTGTAAACTTGAGTGAGTGGCGCGTGATACACAAGTAACAAAATTCCTTCCCCCAACGGAAATTAAAAAATAAAACTCAAATAAAATTCTCAAATTTGAAAAACCTTATTTTCCGTGGGGTGGGAGGGGGTATTTTCTGCGGGTGGTATTTTTCGAAAGGGGTATTTTCCGGGGGAGTGTTTTCCGGGGGGTAATCGCCGGGGAGCTAAACGCCTAGAAAAGTCTTTCACGTTTGTCTTGACTGAATTTGCACTTGCGTGCATTAAAGGTTTTCGAGTTCGTCAACAGATAGACATCAGTGTGAAATAGCTAAACTGCTCGCAGTACTAAGCTTTTTTGCAATCTCCCTTCGTCTACCGTACCTCTCCCGATGTTACCCAGATCTTCCCACTACTGGCTTCTTTGTGTAACAGTTATGTACTCAGTGGAAACATTCAAGTTAATGCCCTTAGCCGTTCCTAAGATATTGCAGATACACCCTTTTGATAACCTCGATGCACATATCGTCTTTTGATTTAGTTTAACGTTTCCCTTAATATTCCCTGAAGTTTCACCTTAATACCGCTAGGTCTATTGGACACAGCCAGAATCAAATATTCCCCCTTCCCCGAATCATAAATTCTATTTATAAATAGTGAGCAGATTGTATAATTTACAACTTTCGCCCCAGGAGTTGTGAGAGGTCATGTCATTCTAGTAGGCATAAATTTTCCATAGCTCTTTCCTGATGACATCCTCTCGCCCTATTTGGGGACGAGCTGTGTTTTGTTTGGCCCTTGATGGCAGGCCGACAAGGACGGTCTTTGGCAATATGTCATCCTTCATCCGCAGAATGTGTCCTAGCCATCTCAACCTTTTTTTTTTTACTAATTCCCAATTGAATGAGTTTCTTCCATAGTTTCTATGGCAATTTCTTCCGTTTAAAGTGACCTGGGGAAAAAAAATGTACAATACATGGATTTAATTTTGTTCTTCTTTAGGCAGCACTGCTGCTTTGTCTATGGCGTGGATTGGTTTAATCAACGAGTGGAATATAGAGCCTCTTAACTTAAATTTAATAGAAAAAAACGGAATAAACTACACATTTAATAGTCTTAAGATTCAACAAGAAAAAAAAACGGAAAGGGTGTTGATAGAAAATGAAAGGGCCTCATATTGGTTGGGAATCGGAAGTTCTATGGCGCTTTTTAAGGGATAAAAGTCAATGAGTGGCAACCTACGTACTTTCTGTGTGTTTTCTACAACAGGACACCTCTATAATCCTATACCGCATCGTACCAAAATTCACTCATAGCCATTTTTTCTCATAAAAGTTTAAAGAACAGAATGCCTTAGTAGATAATATGATCTATGCAGCCCAAGGACAACGAATGTAAGTTGCACAAATTCTTCATCATTCACAAACAGTTTTTAAAGTAGATAAAGACGAATATGTTTGATCTTAGTTGTCCTATTAGCTTGCAAATTTCCGGGATCGTTCTGCAAGCCAAGGAAGCCTCAAATTGCTTTGTTAGAATCCTGATTATTTACTTAGGCAGCGCAATAGCGTAAATGTAGTTGGCACAATGTATTATATATTTGTTTATTTTTTTGGTCCTAGACCAGGGCACTTCGTATCGAAGGAGTTGTCGTAGAAACTTCTAAAAAAGGTTTATTCGATTGGAAATTGAAAGGACTAGTTCCCTTTTGAATGGTCGAAAGTGATTGGAGAGCAACTAAACCCCCTCTCACGCCCCTCATTTTCCCAAACACATCCAATCGAACATTTTGAGATACCCATATTGTTCAACTTAGTTGAAAAGTCAGGAAATTAAGTCTTTCAGGATGACAACCCCCCCCCCCCCACACACAAACACCCAGGGCAAAGATTGTAAGTTATACCCTGGAGGCATATAAGGTTTTTTATAGAAAGTGTTGTCGTAGAAACTTCAAAAAGGGCTCATTCGATTGGAAATTGAGAGGGCTAGTACCATTTTAAAAGTCGAAAGTGATCAGAGGGCGAATGCCCTCTGAATGCCAAATTTTGATAGAGTAATTTTTTTCAGCGTTGAAAGATCTGGAAATCATCTCTTTGAAGATGATAACCCCCGAACCTTAAGACAAGGGTTGTGATTTATGCCTTTCGGGCATATAACGTTTTTTATAGAAAGTATTGTCGTAGAAACTACAAAAAGGGCTCATTCGATTGGAAATTGGGAGGAATAGTGCCCTTT
This sequence comes from Artemia sp. Qi Xiang Cuo, assembly GCF_049724085.1. Lineage (NCBI taxonomy): Eukaryota > Metazoa > Arthropoda > Branchiopoda > Anostraca > Artemiidae > Artemia > Artemia sp. Qi Xiang Cuo. Next base: position 54,359,140 of record NC_142799.1, on the reverse strand, counting down.
TTATTAGTCGAAAGTGATCGGAGGGCAAATGCCCCCCAGGCCCATAGTTATGATTATAAAAATTATGTATAATAATTAATCACATATTTCCCATCTATTGTGTCACTTGACTTTGTCTTGTATCGTGCTAAGCGGAAACAAACCGGTTTGTTTTCGCGTTTTACACAGCGTAAACTTGAGTGAATGGCGTATAATACACAAGTACAAAAATTCCTTCCCCCTACGGAAAAAAACTCAAATAAAGTTCTCAAATTTGGAAAGCCTTATTTCCCACGGGGGGGGGGGGTACTTGCCGGGTGAGTATTTTCCCGGGGGGTGTTTTCCGAGGGGTGTATTTTACGGGGGGGAGGGTATTTTCTGCAGGAGGGAACCGCCGGCCAGCGTCTAAATAGCGTATCTTAAGAATTGATTTGTGTATTAAGTTGGAACTCTCAGAGAATACTAAAAGGGGAAGATTAATTGACCAAAAGGCAATATGTGCACGATAGTATTAAGTTGAGTAGTTATACTACTGCTGTGAGTAATATTACAACTATACCTAAGGGTATGAAGGTGAAATTTTCAGAGAATATTTCTGAAAATTTCTGTTGTACGGACGACAACCTGCCATCCGTATGCAGACTGTCAAAATGGCATATCAGCAATATCTAGTAACAGTTTCATGTGTGAAATTAACACTTACAACGTTTGTTCTGGGGGATGTTGAACTAACCAAAAGATAATGAGCGTGTTCCCGGTCCGACGAAAAGTTAATAATATTTAATACAAATTTAATATTTCGTTCCAGGTGAGAGCGAATGAACAGCTGGAACGATCGAAAATTAAATTCGTATTAAATTTTGTATTAAATTTTTGTGAATACGGTTAACTAGCGTATTTACTGAATTACCTTCTGTACATTTATCATCAAAGTGGGAAAAATGGAGGTAAATGAACAATCTAATAGTAATTAACGAGTATTAAGGGACCAAAACTCTTATTTTTCATATTTTATTCATTCCTTATTAAAATTGCTCGTGTTTTAATAATAAATTACAATGCATATTAAAGCATTAATTAATAAACTGTTCCAGGTTGGCAGTTAATTCGTATTAAATTTGAAGTACGTACGAATTAAATTGCAATTTGCACCCGGAACACATTCAATATTTGCATCCTAATACTACTGCTTCCACTCCTACAACCACTGCTACTGCTACAAAGACTGTTACTTTTAACTCTACTCCTTCTGCTTCTACAGTAGTACTATAACTACTGGTGCTAGTACAACTACTAATAAACCTAAGGGTATTAAGGCAAAAATTTTTGGGCAATATTGTAATTGTACTGAAATATATCTATGCCCAAATAGGTTGTCAAGAGGACGTATCAACAATGCTTCAGGACTGGTTAATGGTGTTAGGTTAAAAATCTGAAGGGAATGAGAAGAAATCATAGGCAGCGCGCTAGCGCTGTCTAAGTAAAGAACGATGTCGGCACAATGTGTTTTTTTTCTCCATACCCGGGCACTTCGTATCGAAGGAAGTGTCGTAGAAACTTCGAAAGTGCTCGTTCGACTCCAAATTCGAGTGGCTAGAGTCCTTTCTAATTGTCAAGAGTCATTGGAGGATAACTAGGCCCCCCTCCGAATATTATGTCCCCACACATATCCAATCAAAATTTTTAAATAGCCATTTTGTTCAGCGTGGTTGATATCCAGATAGAAAATATGTTTTTGAGGACGAAACTTCCCCACAACCCACAGGGCAAGGGTTTTATGTTATGCCCTGGGGGCATATAAGGTTTTTATAAAAGGCGTTGTAGTTGAAACTTCAAGAAAGACTCATTCGATTAGAAATTCAAAGGGCTAGTGCCCTTTTTAATAGTCAAAAGTGATTAGAGGGCAACTAGCCCCCCACGCCCATCATTCCCCCAAACATATCCAACCAAAATTCATACCCGGGCAGTTCGTATCGAAGGAGGTGTCGTAGAAAATTCGAAAGGGCTCATTTGATTGGAAATTGGAGTGGCTAGTGCCCCTTTTTATAGTCGAAAATGATTGGAGGGCAACTAGCCCCCCCCACGAACATCATTTCCCCAAACACATCCAACTAAAATTTTGAAATAGCTATTTTGTTCAGCGTAATGGATTTCCAGATAGGAATTATGTTTTTGAGAAGGACACTCCGCCCACTACCCTCGGGGCAAGGGTTGTAAGTTATACCCTGGGGGCATATAAGGTTTTCATAGAAAGTGTTGTCGTAGAAACTTCAAAAAGGGCTCATTTGATTGAAAATTGAAAGAGCAAATGCTCTCATAGTCGAAAGTGACTGTATGGTAACTAACCCCCCCTCTTACACCCACCTTTTCCCCAAACACATCCAATCAAAAATTTGAGATAGCCATTTTGTTCAACATTGTTTTAAGTTCTGGAAACGAGGTCTTTGAGGATTACAACCCCCTCACAGCCCTCGGGACAAGGGTTGTAAGTTATCCCTTGGGGGCATATAAAGTTCTTATAGAACATGTTGTCATAGAAGCTTCAAAAAGGGCTCATTCGATTAGAAATTGAAATGGCTTGTGCCCTTTTTAATAGTCGAAAGTAATTGGAAGCCAACTAACACCCATTGTAATTGGAAGCCATTTCCCCAAACACATCCAATCAAAATTTTGAGATAGCCATTTTGTTCCGGGCAGTTAAAGTTCAGAAAATTATACCTTTGAGCAGGACACTCCCCCCACAGTCTTCAAAGCAAGGGTTATAAGTTATGCCCTCTGGGCATATAAGTTTTTATTGAAATCTTGTCGTAGAAACTTGAAAAGGGGCTCATTCGATTGGAAATTCAAAGGTCTACTTCCCTTTTTAATAGTCGAAAGTGTTTTGAGGGCCACTAGCCCCCCTTTCTGGCCCACCTTTTCCCCAAACACATCCAATAAAAAATTTTAGATAGCCATTTTGTTCAATGTTGTGGATTTCCAGATAGAAATTATGTTTTTGAGGAGGACACTCCCCCACAGCCCTCGGCAAGGGTTATAAGCTATACCCTGGGGGCATATAAGGTTTTTACTGAACGCGTAGTCGTAGAAGCTTCAAAAAGGGCTCATTCGATTGGAAATTGAAATGGCTAGTGCCCTTTTTAATAGTCAAAAATGATTGGAAGGCAACTAACACTTCTTCCGCGCCCACCATCTCCCCAAACATATCCAATCAAAATTTTTTGATAGCCATTCTATTCCACGAAGTTTAAAGTTCAGGGAATTATACCTTTCAGCAGGACACTCCCCCACAGTCTTCAGGGCAAGGGTTATAAGTTATACCCTCGGGGCATATAAGGTTTGTATTGAAATGTTTGTCGTAGAAACTTGAAAAAGGGCTCATTCGATTGGAAATTCAAAGGGCTAGTGCCCTTTTTAATAGTCGAAAGTATTTTGGGGGCAGCTAACCCCCCTCTCACGCCCACCATATCCCCAAACTGATCCATTTTCAGATAGCCATTTTTTTCAACGCAGTTGAAAGTTTTGGAAACTCGTTCTTTGAGGATGACAACCCATCCCCCCCACAACCCCTAGGGCAAGGGCTTTAAGATATGTTCTGGGAGCATGTAAGGCTTTTATTGAAAGCGATGTTGTTAAAACATCCAAAAGGGCTCATTCAATTGAAAATTGAAAGGGCTAGTGCCCTTTTAATAGTCGAAAGTGATTGAAGGGCAACTAACCCCCCTCTCATGCCCACCATTTCCCCAAACACATCCAATCATAATTTTTAGATAGCCATTTTGTTCCGAGCAGTTAAAGTTCAGGAAATTATACCTTTGAGCAGGATACTCCCTCCACAGTCTTCAGAGCAAGGGTTATAAGTTATGCCGTCTGGGCATATAAGTTTTTATTGAAATCTTTGTCGTAGAAACTTGAAAAGGGGCTCATTCGATTGGATATTCAAAGGTCTACTTCCCTTTTTAATAGTCGAAAGTGTTTTGAGGGCCACTAGCCCCCCTTTCTGGCCCACCTTTTCCCCAAACACATCCAATCAAAATTTTTAGATAGCCATTTTGTTCAGTGTTGTGGATTTCCAGATAGAAATTATGTTTTTGAGGAGGACACTCCCCCACAGCCCTCGGCAAGGGTTATAAGCTATACCCTGGGGGCATATACGGTTTTTACTGAACGCGTCGTCGTAGAAAATTCAAAAAAGGCTCATTCGAATGGAAATTGAAATGGCTAGGGCCCTTTTTAATATTCGAAAGTGATTGAAAGGCAACTAACACCCATTCCACGCACACCATTTCCCCAAACATATCCAATCAAAATTTTTAGATAGCCATTCTATTCCACGAAGTTTAAAGTTCAGGGAATTATACCTTTCAGCAGGACACTCCCCCACAGTCTTCAGGGCCATGGTTTTAAGTTAAGCCCTCGGGGCATATAGGGTTTGTATTGAAATGTTTGTCGTAGAAACTTGAAAAAGATCTCTTTGTATTGGAATATCAAAGGGCTAGTGCCCTTTTTAATAGTCAAAAGTGATGTGAGGGCAACAAGCCCCCCTATCACGCCCCCCATTTCTCCAAACACATCCAATCAAAATTTTTAGATAGCCATTTTTTTCAACGCAGTTGAAAGTTTTGGAAATTAGGTCTTTAAGGATGACAACCCATCCCCCCCCCCACAACCCTCAGGGCAAGGGCTTTAAGTTATGCTCTGGGAACATGTAAGGTTTTTATTGAAAGAGATGTTGTAAAAACATCCAAAAGGGCTCATTCAATTGAAAATTGAAAGGGCTAGTGCCCTTATAATAGTCGAAAGTGATTTAAGGTCAACTAACCCCCCTCTGACGCCCACCATTTTTTCAAACACATCCAATCATAATTTTTGGATAGCCATTTCGTTCCGAGCAGTTAAAGTTCAGGAAATTATACCTTTGAGCAGGATACCCCCTCCACAGTCTTCAGAGTAAGGGTTATAACTTATACCCTGTGGGCATATAAGTTTTTATTGAAATCTTTGTCGTACAAACTTGAAAAAGGGCTAATTTGATTGGAAATTCAAAGGTATAGTGCTCTTTTTAATAGTCGAAAGTGATTTGAGGGCAACTAGCGCCCCTGTGTCGCCCACCTTGCGCCCAAACACATGCAATAAAAATTTCTAGATAGCCATTTTGTTCAGTGTTGTGGATTTCCAGGTAGAAACTATGTTTTTTAGGAGGACACTCCGCCACAGCCCTCAGGGCAAGGGTTGTAAGCTATACCCTGGGGGCATATAAGGTTTTTACTGAACGCGTCGTCATAGAAACTTCAAAAAGGGTTCATTCGATTGTAAATAGAAATGGTTAGTGCTCTTTTTGATAGTCAAAAATGATTGGAAGGCAATTTACACCCCTTCCACGCCCACCATTTCCCCAAACATATCCAATCAAAATTTTTTTATAGCCATTTTGTTCCATGAAGTTTAAAGTTCAGGAAATTAAACCTTTCATCAGTACGCTCCCCCCACAGTCTTCAGGACAAGGGTTATAAGTTATACCCTCGGGGCCTATAAGGTTTGTATTGAAATCTTTGTCGTAGAAACTTGAAAAAGGGCTCATTCGATTGGAAATTCAAAGGGATAGTGCCCTTTTAATAGTCGAAAGTGATTTGGGGGCAACTAACCCCCTCTCACGCCCACCTTTTCCCCAAACACATCCAATCAAAATTTTTAGATAGCCATTTTATTCAACGCAGTTGAAAGTTTTGGAAATTAGGTCTTTAAGGATGACAACAGATCCCCCCCCCCACAACCCTCAGGGCAAGAGTTTTAAGTTATGCCCTGGGAGCATGTAAGGTTTTTATTGAAAGTGATTTTGTCAAAACATCCAAAAGGGCTCATTCAATTGAAAATTGAAAGGGCTAGTGCCCTTTTAATAGTCGAAAGTGATGGAAGGGCAACTAACCCCCCTCTCATGCCCACCAGTTCCCCAAACACATTCAATCAAAATTTTGAGATATCTATTTTGTTCAACGTAGTCGAAAGTTCTGGAAATTATGTCTTTTAGGATGATAACCCCATCAGAGCTTTCAGTGCAAGGGTTGTAAGTTATGCCCTGGGGGCATATAAGGTTTATCTAGGAAATTGTTGTAGAAATTTCAAGAAGAGCTCATTTGATTGGAAATCGAAATTACTCTTTTTAATAGACTAAAGTGAAGGAAGAGTAATTAACCCTTATCTAACATCCACCCTTTCTCCAATAACACTCAATTACAGTCTAGAGATAGCCATTTTGTTCACCGTAGTTGAAAGTTCTGGAAATTATGTAATTAAGGATGACAAACCCTTCAGAGTCCCCAGGGCAAAGGTTGTAAGTTATGCCCTGGGGGCATATAAGGTTTTTAATGATAGAGTTGTCGTAAAAACTTCAAAAGGGGCTCATTCAGTTGGAAATTGAGAGGGGCTAGTGCCTTTTTTAATAGTTGAAAATGATTGGACGGTAACTAACCCCTCTCTCACGCCCACCATTCCCCCAAACACATCCAATAAAAATTCTCGGATAGCCATGTTGTTCAACGTAGTAGAAAGTTCTGGAAATTAGGTCGGTGAGGTTGATAACCCCTCCCCCCAGCCCTCAGGGCAAGGGTTGTAAGTTATCCCCTGGGGGCATATAAGGTTTTTATTGAAAGCGTTGTCGTAGAAACTTCAAAAGGTCTCATTTGATTGGAAATTGGAAGGCTAGTGCATTTTTTAATAGTTAAAAGCGATTGGAGAAAGACTAACACCCCTCTCACGCCCACCATTTTCCAGACACATCCAATCAAAATTTTGAGATAGCCATTTTGTGTAACGAAATTAGGGCTTAGAGGATGACAACCTCCCTTACAGCCCTTAGGGTAAGAGTTGTTATTTATGCCCTGGGCGCATATAAGGTGTTTATAGGAAGTGTTGTCGTAGAAACTCAAAAAGGGCTCATTTGATTGGAAATCGAAAGGCCTAGTGCCCTTTTAATAGTCAAAAGTAATTGGAAGGCTTGACATTTTTATAGTAAAGATCGATGTGGGCATAATGTATTGTTTTTTGTTGTTTTTGTTGCTTAGACCAGGGCACTGTGTATCGGAGGAGTTGTTGTAGGAACTTCGAAAAAAGTTCATTCGATTGAAAATAGAAAGGGCTGATGCCGTTTTTAATAGTCGAAAGTGATTGGAGGGAAACTAATCCCCCTCCCACGCCCACCCTCCCATTTGACTTTATGTTTAAAAACTAAATGTTGCCATAAGATTATTTCAAAATGCACTGTATTAATACTAATTCCCAATAAGGCATCTCAGCAATATCCTAAGAATGACTGAGGGTTTTATACCCAAACTTTTAGTACTACTTCTTCTTTTACAATTTAGCCAAATGAAAATAGTGTTAGTGTATCAAAACTATCAAAGAAAGTAAACAGATTTTTTTTGCGAATGGTATTAGGTTTTTTATTTCAGGTCAAGAGGCCGAGGTATGAAACTAAATTAAACCCTACTATTTGTGTCCAGATTTTTAAAAGGGTGTATGTTGTTGAAAATTGCTGAAAATTTTTCTCCTGCGTATAAATAGCAGGCCAAATTTAAAAATACGAAAAGATTTAAAGTATTATTTTCTTTTTCTCTGAAAAGACTATGTCAATATAAAACGAACAAAAATTAATTAAAAAAACTTTTTCCACAAAATAAGTTTTTCAAAGAAAAGTAAAGAACTCCATTAAACAAAAATTGAGCAAAAATAAAATCATATAATCTACCAAGCTCGAAACTACCACAAATCAGCAGAAATAAATAAATGAAACCCAAAACGATTAGAAATTATAATGAATAACCGAGTCAAACTCAAAACGAGCAGAAATTAACATAAGAAGGGCTCAAAATCCCTATTGCTTCCAAAGGCCGAAAAATAAATTGCACTTTCCTGAAAAAAATATAAATGAATGTGCATTGTCAGTTTAATATACATATACTAATTTCTTAATTTCTGCTCGTTTTGAGTTTGACTCTGTTAATTATTGTAATTTCTGTTCGTTTTGGGTTTCATTTATTTATCGATGCTGATTTGTGGTAGTTTTACCCTTGGTAGACTATTTTATTTTATTTTTGCCCATTTTTGGTTTAATGGAGTTCTTTACTTTTCTGTGAAAAACTTATTTTGTAGAATTTTTTTATTTTTTACAGAGAAGTATAATGTAGAAGATGTGCATTGTAGCTTAAGCAGTTACTACTAATAACGTCGAGGAATTGGACAACAATTCTGAAAAAAAATTTACTCAACATTTTACATCACCTTGGCAATAGCTGTTTTCGTAAATTCAGAGGGGGCGTTAGCGATGACGTTGCCGACGCATTGAAAGTACTAAGACCAAAAGTAGTGCCTCTTTTTACTTTTCCTTTCCCTTCAAAAATACTGAAGAGTCATTAATTCACTCGCTTAGTGTAAAGGCCATATTCCATTTCGAAAAGATTTACCACTGTTATAAAAAAGATGAAGACGAAAAGAAGAGAAAAAAACTCCAAATCAACCCGACGTATAGTAAACAAAGAAAATAAAATTTGGAATAGAACAGCTTTTATTCCAAGTGTATGAGAAAATCCGAGCTTTAAATATACTAACTCTAGTTTTAAATTAAATTAAAACCATTCGACATCTTAAAAATCATTTTGCGAGCCTCAACGGTGGCTGATCGTCTCAAAGACAAATGGCTCACAAGACAATTTTTCAAGTACCACAGGGAACTTCAAAAGCCGCCAAATTAATTAAATGATATTTCCTTCAAATGTAGTAAAAATTGACAATGGATCTTAAGTGTGTCAACAGTTCAGAAACTAACTAGAGCCTAGTTATAATAAAAAAAATCTTTTAGTTATTGTTAAGCAAAGCGCTGTCCATTCAATGTACATACAGGGTAAATAATAACAACCCCTGTACCGGCAAGAATTATAATCAAAGCAGGTGTCACGACAGGGAACCCCTGGAGCTGTCACATAACTCAAGTGGTATTTCCTTTAAGCTGATTTTTATTTTTTTAGGGATTACCCTTTCCTGAACTTCAAAAAGAAAATTCTGCTCCATTTAATCAAAACAAAATTCATACTTTTTTATTATGTAAGTAAATCTGAATATCTGTATCTAAAATTTCCAGGAATCTATGTGTCGACATTTATGGTAAGACCGACCAATAAATTCTAAATAGTTTGGCCACACAAACTAATACACTTCTTGACCGACAAAATAGGCCTTAATTAAAAATTCGCCTTAATTAGAAAACTACTCAAGGTGAAAGAAAAAAGCCTTAAGTGCAACCTATTATAATGGTTTTCAAATTCCCAATTCATAGATGCGTAGTTTCTTTTATTTCTGATACAATTTCTTGGCATAATTGGCAACCAATCGGTTATAATGGATTATTTTCAAACTTAATTAATTATAAATTAAAAAGAGTTAATACCTTCAACAACTCTGGCATTTCTAAAGATTTTCTTCTTCGGCTTAAAAATTCTACTTTTTCATTCAGAAAGGAGCTTTCATCTGCACTTAAGGTTTGAAGCTTGCTTTTTAGACCATCAGATATTTCACCAGATTTCCTTCTAACTTTGTGGCTCACACTCCCTTGTGAGTCGCCACTAGACTGACGCTCAAACAAAGACTCTCATTTTTACATTAGCTACTGCTTAATCCTGAGGCTGTAAAGGACGAAGAATCAAAGGATAGAGAAAATTTATCTGAAGCCTTTATTATACGAATTTATCTTGTGGGGTATATGGCAGACCTTTTTGAATATTTATACCGAAAAACTATTCTATACTATCGACAATAGTAGTAATGGCATAAGGCCTTCAAGCGCGTCCATAGCAGATTTACATAGGATTTCCGTGGCAGCCCTCCGACGGCATGACAACCCTGGAAAGATTCCGAGTGCTTGCCCTGGCAAGATTCCGACAACATGCGCATGTGTTTTTGATTGCTATGTAATATGGATGACGTAATTTGATTAATCGGAGTGTAGTCGGGATAATACACAAGTACTAATACATGATGTTATTAGCACCTGTGCAATGCGGTCAGCTGCTTCTAGGTGTTTCAGTATTTTTCAGTATTGGCAAGATTCCGAGCGCATGCCCTGGCAAGACTGAAAACATGCCCTGGCAAGATTCCGAGTGCAGCCCTAGGAATTTAAAATAGGATTTCAAGCGCATCCCTATCCCTTTTCCCATAGGATTCCAAGCGCGCAGATACGGAAATTAATACAGGATTTCAAGCGCAGCCCTGTTTCTTGCTCGCATATTTCCCATGACACTCCCCAGGTGTTCCAGTATTTCCCCTAGCAACTGCCATTGTTTTTCAATCATCCCTCTAAAAATAAAAGCTCTCATATATATGTCTAGACCACTATTCTGTACTTCTCTTGTCCCAGGACCTTCAAATATAGAAGACTCATGCAAAACCCTGTGTGTTCTGGGGACGCTATAAATAGCTGAGGGAAGGATATGGATAGTTCCGTTATCACACCATCCCGTTATCTACCCAAGAAATGGATAGTTCCCGTTATCAAAAGGTGAATTTCTAGTATTTCCTAACCCCCCCTCCTACAAGCCCCATCGTCCCCTTCACACACACCATCTTGTTTATACTCATTTGTCAGCTCTTATTATCCATTATTTACCATGTAAAAAGCCCATCCCCCTCCCCACATTTGATGATAATTAATGAATTCAAAAGGTATTTTTCGTTTCCGCTGACAAATACGTTTTTCTGCAAATCTTGTCTTTTCCCCCTCCTACCTGTAAAATCTTAGCATAGAATCCATCAAATGTGTCAAATCTATCGCATGCCCTTCGTCTAAATTAACAAAACAAGAGTGTTATTCCCAGTTGTGATTGTGTGGAAAAGGTCTTTTACCTGCAAAATTGACGCATAATAGATTTTATGGGGATGAAGTATTTCTTGATACGATTAATTTTGTTTTGGGGGGGGGGTGGAAATTGCGTATAATGACAGTGCTTCTCACATGAACACGCTAAGGTGAAACAAATTGCTTCTTCACTTGAAATGTAATTTATTAATTAAAGGGGACGGACTCACTTAGCAAAGAATAATGCCCCCTCCCCCCTAGTTGTAACTCCGAGGTATATCGTTTTTAGGTATATCAGAATTAAAACTGAACATCAGGGGTGCTATTTCTACCAAGATTCTCTGCAAAATTTACACAAATAAATCTTTTGGTTAGCGAGAAGGGATGAATCATTTTTTATACGATTAGTTTTATTTTAGGACTGAAATGGCGTGTAAGGAGGACTCTAACAGGAGCATGTGATGCGTAATAAAATATTTATTTCAATCCTAGGCCTAGACAAAAAGTCTAGAGAATGTCTGGTTTATTTCTCACAAATTCTACTTTTCACGATCTTGAAAAAAAGGGGGGTTAAGAAAATGAGACAAACTTGCCCTGAGAAGGTATTTAGAGAGTAGTATTTTATAGCCATTGAAATATGCCCGTATTCTCAAATGCAATCTGGATTTCAAATTCTTGGCTTGGAATTGAAGCTCTTTTAGCCTCAGACGGCTGAATAATGCTAAATTTTTATAGCTTTTCTTTTAAGCTTAAAATACCTGCATATAAAATTAAGCAGGAGAGGGAGGGTTTCTGACAATTATAAAGAAGGGAGGCGAGGGGGATTTTTCTAAATGGCAAAACAGAAACATTCATTTTTCTTCCTAGGCCTAAACAAAAAAAGTCTAGTGAGTGTCTGGTTTATTTCTCATGGATTCTACTTTTCACAATCTTGAAAGGGGGGGGAACCTATCCTAGGAACCTATTCATCTGCTCTTTAGATGAATAATAGCATTTTTTAATGCTTGAGATAGCTGCATGTAAAGCTGGTGGGTTAAGAAAATGAGAAACCATTGGCCCTCTTGGGTATATCCAGGAAAGCGCATACCAAAAATTATTCTCTTATTCATCGTACACATGCTATTAGTTGAATCCTAGAGCACCCCCCTAGCGTTGATGTTATGTCATCACTCCTAGGCGGCACGATTTTATCCGCTCTTTAGATGATCAGTAGTTTAAAAGGACTTCGAGGCAAAATTATGCTTTCTAATAAATTTTGTTTAGTATATTTATCAAAAAATTCCAGTTTTGCTTTCCTGGAAAGGAGGGGTGGCTATTTTGAGGTTGAGGTTTTGTATGAAATAAATAAAGCTGACAATGAATTGCGAAAAAGGCATAGTTATCACAAAGTATTTTTAAGCAGGACCATATGCAGCTTTAATCCTCAACTAGAACATATTTTATCATTAAATGATCCATGGGACCCCCTACGGATAGTTTTTGAGATTTATACTAAATTTTCTTTTCTTTTCTTCTTTAGAAGGGAGCGCTATTTCCAATAAATTGTGCTAAGTCTTGTTTTCTTTTCTAGGAATCCCCTGCTCTACCCCCTCCAAGCCAGAGAGCTAGTGGTAATAATGCTATTCCTATACAACGAATGGAGACGGCTGGGGCATCCAAAACCCCCCGCGCCCTGTCTAGAAGGACTCCAGCGCTGCCTGCACAAGCCGCTGTCCCACCCGCACAAGGCCGAGACACCGCTGCCCCACATACCAGGAAATTAAAAAGAGAGTGGGTGGCTTCATAAGCGATGGTGAGCACCACTCCATCAATCCGCAGCCCGACCTAAACAAGGTCATTACGGAGCAGGCCCCTTCGCCGTCCATCATGCTTTGCAGGGACCTTCAAGAGCCCATACCCAAGTGTCAGCAGAGTTTGAAGAAGTGAGTAATTTTTGTTTATATTCTGTCTCTACTACAGGCATTTATCGCTATTTTTTCAACCTAATAATGATGTCTTTCGCTAACTTCTAGTTTACTTTCGTCTTTTCGGGCTATGGAGAGAGTTTTTATTCTAATACTTATCCATTCCATTAAGAAACAACTCTTTCAGGTTTTGAAGGAACTTTTCACTAGAATATTGAAGCTTCAGGTTAGATTCCCCCTCCCCCTTAGTTTTAAAGACTTCTATCGCTCCCAAGAAATATCTAAAAATAGTAGTATTTTTCAATCTACTTTCGCCTTTTCAAGCTTTGATCAGCTTTTCAATCTAATAAGGGTGTTTTCCTTGTTTTTAGTCTATGGAGAAAATTTTTATTCTTTAAGTGCTTACTCTATAGTTTTATCAATAATTTTGAATTTTCATTAAAATATTAAAGCTTCAGGTTATATGCCTAGTTTTAAAGACCCACCCCTCTGAAATATCTAAAATAAGGTTGTTTTTCTAGTTTACTTCCATGATTTCAAGCTTTGAAGAGACTTTTTACTCTAATAAAAGGCATTTTCATATTCTATATCTAAATTCTTTAAGCCTTACTCGCTAGTTTTTTAATCATTTTTTTCTGGGGGGCCATCCCCCTGTTAGTTCCATCTGCCCCTATATAGCTAAACGGAAAATTCTTTTTTCTAGGCCGATAACGAGACTGCCTGGCTCATGGCCAAATTCATTGGGGAAGGAGACACACCAGCGGAGGACGTAAACGAGGTAATGCTGGCATGGGCTGAGGATTTTTCACCAAATTTCCAGAAATAATTCCACCTCGGTGATTTTTCCATGACTTTTTTAAAAACATTATACATTCAAAAGAATTTTGTTATACCAGTAGTGTGGCCCTTTCATATGGTCAGCAGTAAGGGGGGCTGCAGTCCCGAGGGTACCCCTCTATGACTCATAATACAATAATGCATTCCAACAAGTAGTATGCTGTCTATGACTTCTATTCTCATTCTTAACTATTCTCTTTTTCATAGGACAGTCTGTTTCAGTAAGCTAATATGCTCTTATTATTGTTCTAGGTTCACATACCATCTAATGATGACACATTGCCACCAACCGGCAAATTCCGTTATAGTGTACTGGAAAACGAAGGCGAGGGGAGTCCGAGTGGAAGGGTTCAGTCCGATTAGTATAGAGTCCCCCAACATTGACTATGACGCTATTGTGAGGGATCTCGGTCTCGGCAATGAATTTTTGGACAGTGTTTTAAATCAAGTGCCAGTAAGCGAGGTCGAGAGGGTGCCCACCCCTCAAAGTGATATGGGGGATCAAAGTTGTGCCGGCTCGCCCCCAGTATTGCCAGAGTTGTATTTAGCAGGTGCCGCTTTGCGTAACATTTATGTTTTAGGGCTGAGATTGGGGACCAATACAACGCCCTTGCAAGTGGTAGTATTCATAAGGACCCTATAGACCTAGCACACTCCTATGTCAGCAAGATTTGGGCACTTCTCGAAAACCATATGCGGAATGTTGGGGCGCAGGGACTGTATCAAAATATTTTTTAATGCAAGTACGGGCGATTTGCATCCGTGTCACATACAAGCAAAGATGCAGACACTTCATCCAGGCTGGAATGATTTTGAGGGTGTATTTTTGGATTGGGTAGGTGAAATTTTGAATAGAATGGAGGGGTACAACGAAAATGGGAATGGGCTGGTGGTCTTACTTATAAAAAAATGGAAGTTAACATTACTAAACTTAAAAAAGAATTTGTTTTAAAGGGTTAGAGGGGGAAGAGAGGAGGGAGGGGGAAGGAGGGTGCGAGATATAATGCAAATTTGAGGGGAATTAAAGGTTTACAACATTTTGTTTTGATACGGGCATGGAGTGTTTCAAATATTATGTCCATTTCGCGGGGCACAAACCCTCACAAAAAAACTTATTAAGACATATTTGGATGGTTTTACAGTTAATGGGTGTGGGGAGGGTGCAGAATTTCCTAAGGTTGATCTTAATTTTTTAAAAGGGCAATATCCTGTAACACTAAGGGGATTGACATTTTTGAGAGGGCAAACGAACATTTAAAGATTGGGGTTACAGTGTTACAGTTTGATGAAGAATATGAAAAAGGGAAGCTCAGCAATAAAAAAGGCGTAATATATTCTATAAGGGGTCCGTCCATTGAATAAGTGAAACACTTGGTATGGCTTCTTTACGAACCCGCCAAAGATTCTTATTCAATCGGACATTTCTTTCCCATTCCCCATATTAGTTGGCTTTTAAGTGAGGATAAAGGGCACAAAAGGGGTACCTGCTATTACTGCTGTATGTGTTTGTCTAGATTTCGTAGTGAATTAAAATCAAATAATCACTTGAAACACTGCAATCGTCATGGGTACCAGACAATGGAGACAGTTTCAGGAGACAATGCCGCCTTGCGGTTCAAAACTTTTCAGAACACGCTCCTGCAGAGCAACAAGGTGACATTAGGTATTGAGACTGAACTCACGGATGTTTACGATCCGTCAAATTTGAATCGTGTTAAAGAAAATGAGGCCATTGCAGTCTCTTTTGCCCATACGCGAAGAGACTCTAGTAATACAATGCAATTGCTAGACTTAGTTGAGACACAGAGTGGGGAGATTATGTTGGCACAGCTATGGTTGCACTCATTAAAACAGCAAATAAGGCAATTTTACGGCTGCGTAACACACATTATCCAGTGAATGCATCACCAGAAGACGAGTTGGCTATTAAAATAATATTAATGAATAAAATTAATGAGGGGGATGCGAAGACCTGCGGTCATCACCATTTATGGCAGGAAATTTCATCAAGAGGCAGTAACTTTCGGGGGGTTGCGCATAAATCGTGTAATGTAAATGGTAGGCAGCAATACTTTTTATCGGTTTATATGCACAATTCCAACTACGATTTGAAATTCATATTACCAGCATTGGCAAAATTGCACAAAGGTGAAGTTGTAGAAGGCGCATGGGTAGATGGTTCTTTTTCATATAACGTCATACCTAAATCACCTGAAAAATTTTGTAGTTTTAGAATTTAAATAGAAAACAATAGATAATTGTAAAATGTTCTTGAATGAAATCCGTTTCTTAGATTCCCATAACTTCTTCCCAAAATCTTTAAGTCAACTCATTCAAGTACAAATAAACGATGATTTTAATAGTTTATCCCCAGAGGCGGACTGGGCCGGGGGTCAAGGGGGCAATTGCCCCCCGGGCTGGTCGGTTTTGAGCCGCTTCGGGCCGGTCGTTTATTTCTAGGTACAAAAGTGCAGTCGACATAATGTTAAACAAAAAATTTAGCTTGACATTTCTTCGGCTCTGTTATTATAGGCCTACTTACAGATTTAGCGTAGATACCAGCATCGTGCCCTAGGAAGGGACGGATGCTGCTGTCAAACAGGTTCGTTCATGGGCTGAAATGTGATAAATATAACCCGGAAGCTGTCACTTGACCCTAGGTTCACACAGATGCGATTTCACGCAAAATGCGCATTTTTGATCGACCCGGCAAGTTCCATGCGTTGTCCGATGCCCATTTCTGCGTTGTGACGGCTCGAGGCATGCATTGAAATATTTCAACTCATCCGGCAAAACGCATGCGTCATAGTGTTTAGAGTTGGTGGTTAGCGCTTTGACGGATGTACTGGACCGGTTTGGTATGAACAATTTTGCATTTTGGCTGCATCCGTTATGATTTTTGTTGGATTTTTTTTAGTCATTCTGTCTGTGCCCGATTCCGTTACAAGCTAGTAGAAGAGTCAGTACATACTGGACCGTCAAGGCGTTCTGTTGGGAAGTGTTAAAAGATAAATTTGTCTCGTTTTCCTAAGTAAAAGGATTTTTGCTTAGAAAAAATGTATCATTTTGGCTATAACGCTCATCAGTTTTAAACTTGTGACAAGATGGACGAGGTGAGTGATGGAAAAATTAAGGGAGGCGCGGAAAAACTGATACTGAAGTGAAGAAAAGAACTTTCTGAGGCTGGAAAAGACCCAGGGCTAGGATTCGAAGTTTTTTCTAAGTTGGTCTTAGATTCTAAGTATTTTTTTTGCATGACTCTTACTTCCAATTACTTAAAGGCAGATCTTGATATCAAAAAGGCTGTTAGTCTATTGAGGCTGCGTCCGATATACCATTTCTATTGGCACGATTATTGATCAAATTAGGTACTTAGAGGACCACAGCTCGGACAGAGCCCCAACCATTCGAGGTCCGTTGAGTCGACCCTATGAGTTGTTGTTGCCTCGGTTTATCTTTTATGTTTTTATGGCTTTTTTCTTCCAGTATTGGGAGATTAGGCCTGGCCACACGTCGCCTAAAAAGACAGTTTTTTTCAGCCATTGTTTCAGGTTTCGCTTTCATAAAATCAAAGGTCAATGATCGGATAGGATTTTTCCGAAGTCAAAAGTTTGGACTGTGGAAAAATCCTATCCGATCATTGAATCTTGATAAAACCTGTTTTTTTTTGGCGGATGGTCGAAAAGTGAATTTGAACCAAGATTCAGTGTCCTGGCTTCAGTGCCTGCAACATTTTACAGAAGTCTTGAGAACTTTACCCTACCTTGACTGCTTGTGTGCCTGGGTGTTCTTATGCTTATATTCTATTTTTAGAATCACATCGAAGAAGCACACGACATCGACCCAGTTTCAACGGAGGGTGAGCCAACATCGTCAAATACTGTGACGCCTTCCAGACCAGTGGAGCCAGTAGCAGAGGAATCTACACCGTATCCGAACCAAACTGGAAGTGGTGACTCGGACGCGAAGCTAGCTGATGGGGAACCACCTTTTCCAGTATGCGTGTCTATTTCCTACTCTTTACAGCCAAATTCGACCCTAGCTCAGAAATTAAATTTCATGAGGTCACATTCATTCCAGCCAACACCACCTCAAATAGAAAAGTCTAGTTTGACTTGGCTTCAATTTACAACAAGAAACTTACAACTGGTTCCATCTCACGATCGTGGATTACTCTTGAAACTAAAAAGATTACAACAAAATCAATTCTTTGCAGCATATGAATCGAGTTTTCCGACAGAAAATCGCAGTTTGTTTCTGGGTTCACCATTTAGGCATGCCCATGAGAAAATCCAGGTACATGGAAAGTCGAAAGGTCATATCGCTGCGGCTCAAGCATAGGCTCAAACCGAAAACTGCCGAGACATTGGATGGTACACAAACAGCACTTTGGCCAGTAAACGGAAAGAACTGATCTTGCAAAACATTCAAGTACTGAATCGCGTTTTCGAGGTCGTGAAGCTGTTTGGGAAACAAGGATTACCTTTTAGTGCACATGGTGACCGGGAGAGACTTAAGATTTTAATAACGCTGGGAAAACACAACTGTGCCATTCTTAAGACTATACATTTGTTCTCGAAATACGATGTCCCTCTTAAGGAGTATCTGGAAAAAGTCATATAGGACAGCAGAAATAGGAAGTCGAACACGGATGGGTTCGGGAAATCTTGAGATATAGCTAAGGGTCGTGGCTCACTCGTCACTTTTGTTTCCAAGGAGAGCTATAGTGAACGAAATCGGTGAAAAAATGTACAGCATCCAAAAAGACACAACTCAGGCTACTGAGGCTCTAGACCACGGTTCTATAGTGTAAAAATATGTGAAAGACGAAAAAATTTACGAACAGCTCTTTGCTGTCGTACCTGTCCAAGATTCCAGCAGCAAGGGTATGAACAAGTTTCTACAAGTCAAGATCAAAGAGCATGGACTTAATTACAAAAAGATAGCTGGGGAATCGTTTGACGGTGCTTCTAACATGAGGGGCGAATATAACGGACTTCGTTCTCACATTAAAAACCGCGTTCCAGATTCGGTTTATATCTTGTGCTACAGCCGCGTTCCAAATCTTTGTGTCGTTGATTATTGTACCCCTACAGAGATGAGGACTCTGTTCGGCACCAAGAAAAATATTTCACGTTTCTTTGCTGAGTCTCAAAAGCGAATAGGCCTGTGGCGACAACAAGTAGAGAACACAAAAGAAGGACAGTCGAAGTTGAAAAGGTTACAGAAAATCGGTGAAACTCGTTGGTGGGCAAAAGAGAAGTCACTTGTTTGGATGTTTTCCGGTGACGATTGCCTGTACTTAGATGCAGTGCACGTTTTTCCTCTGTGGAAAACAGCAGTTTTTTCGACTCAAAACCTCATCTGAAGCCAACTCACTGCTAAGTAAGCTTACAGAGTACAAAACGATTTTAACTGCTCACTTGTTTTTTGCTGTACTTGAAGTCATTGGCCCTATTTCAAGATATCTCCAAACAAAAGTATTGGACTTTTTGACGGCCTGGAACATGGTTGATAAAGCAAGAAAGAATCTAGGGAGCATTTCCTTCGAAAGCGTCAAAGAAAGCACCTGCAGGTTCGTATCAAAGATCCAGGACCTTCTAGAGACCAGTTCATTTGACCTTGAAATTAGATCAGAGCTACCAGTTTGTCACGATGCCAAGAAAAAATTCATGCCGAGAGAAATGGCAAAATATTCTTGACCTGAAGATCTGGAACAGCGATTTTGAGTCGAAGTGTTCAGGTTAGTAATTGACCAAATAACAGCCAGCCTGAAAAAAAGGTTTTTCAGACAACAAACAGCTGATATCTGAAAGATATCTCTTTCAGTCCACCATGTTCAGCCATGTTTGTCGAGGTGAAATACATGAGTCAGCCCTTGAAAACGTTGCAGAGATGGCGAAGGTTTCTCATAACGAGCTGAGGTCAGAGCTGAAAAGTTTTGCCTCAGTTTACGACGAAATTATCAGCACGAGTCGTAAAAATAGCCAGGATAGGCCTGGTGCAGAATATGACAATGGACTTGAACTTGGAGCTGAAAGTGGAGGGGCTGGTGTGCGAGATTCAAGTTCCTGCAGTTCGTGCAACAACTGCATAATTTGCGTGTATCGACTGCTATTAAGGCTCAGTCTGTGCTCATCAGCTTACACTTCAGTTTTTCTGGTTTACAAATTTCTGCAGACACTTTTATTTTCTCAATTCAGCTCTGAAAGATCCATTAGCAAATTGGACCTCATTAGGAAAAGATTAAAAACTACAATCTTAGATGATCTCCAGGAAGCATTCGTGCTGATATCATGTGAGCAGGAACTGCTGGATTCAGTGCTGTTTGAAGATATTTTACATGGCGTGAACAGAGATTCGAAGACTTTAATATTGATTTTGTCAGTGCAGTAGTTTTTTCCCCTTTTAATCCAGTTAATTTGTTCTGTATCTGATCAAAATATATATCTTGTTTTCTGATGGAAAGTCGAAAAACTCTCAGTGGTGTTAAACATCTTTCTGAAGAGGACAAATACCGTGAATGTCCTTTGGTCCATAATTTCAAGATATAGAACGAAAGCTGAAAATTTTATACACCTGAAAATACAATGCCGCTCTCCCTTTACGGGAAAACCTGAGCAACAGCAATTCCAACTAAGCATCAGAGAAATTTTGCACAAAAAATAAATGGTGGTATCTACACTATTCTTACTGTAAGCATACTTTTACTTAGCCGGTCTTAGCCAACTAATTTGCCTGATGGCGCGAATTTTGGTGGGAATGACGCGGAGTGCAATTTACACTCATTGTTCAAGGCCCTTTCGGATTAAACACGAACAAATTCCTTGTATAAGGAGGGCCATAGGTAGGGCCGCTTAACCCAAATGCCCCCTTAGCTTTTCGCTCCCAGTCCGCCTCTGTTTCTTCCTTCTCAAACAGCACTTTCCAGATGAGGAACTGTATGATTTAATAATGTGTAAGGGCATATACCCTTATGATTACTAAAACTCCGCCTCGAAGCTAAGTGAGGAAAAATTACCACCCATCGCAGAGTTTTATGTTTCACTTCGAGATTTTCAATGCACCACTGCCGATTATGAATTTGCCAAGCGGGTTTATGCCAAGGGAGGGTGTAAAAAAGGGTAGGATTATTGTAAAATGTACCTGGCAAGTTGTGTTTTGACATTGTTGGATATTGTCTGTAAAGACACGATTAAAATTTCTAAAGAATGTGGGTTGGATATTGGGTATTATTTTTCAACTCCTCATCTGGTGATGGACTTAATTCTTAAAATTAGTGGGGCTTAATATAGGTCTGATTTCCGACGTGGATCAGTACTTATTTGTAGAGAGATCCATTCAGAGAGGGTATATTTCCACGGGTATCACATCCTTGAAACAGACCCGACTGGAAAATTCACCGGTGAAAATTCGAATGCTGTTTTCTTGGATATGAGTTCCCTTTATCCGTCGGCAATGTCTCACTTTTATTTGCCCTGTGGGAACTACCAATGGCTTGACAATCCTTCTGCTCCAGATTTCCCCAACAAACACATACCACAAGGATTGTTTTTTGAAATTGATGGTGAAATACCTCTGGAACGTCAAGACTCGGTAAAGGGCTTTGTTTTCCCGCACATAAATAGACTGGTGCCTAGGGACTCTTTGAGTCCCTATAATTTATTTTTGGTAGAGAATATGGGTATGTATTGCACACCTTCAAAACAAAACCTTATTGCCGACCTTGAACCGAAACGGAATATTATTGTGCACCACGTTCTTTTGCTGTGGATTCTGGCGACCGGTTTCTATGTCACAAAGATTCATAGAGATCTCCGATTCGATCATAAACCTTATATGAAGACGTTTGTTGGCAGTTTTGTCAAGAAACGCTCTGAAGTGAAAACAAAGGTCGAAAAAGAAATCTTTCAACTCGTTTTGAATTTGACCTTTGGTAAGAAGTGCGAGAGTGCGCAACAAGAGTCGTTTTGACATTGCAACAGACCCAAAAGAATATTATCGAATCATTGCAGATAGGAATTTCACATCGTTCACGATCATAGACTCCAATATGGTCCTATTATATACAAAAAAAGAAGCGTAAAATTAAATAAAAACATTGTCGCTGGCAGTGCCATATTTGAAATTTTAGAGAAACTCATATTGGAGTTTCATTACAATGTATGTAAGCGCCAATGACCGCGGGAGGGTCAAGTTCATTTGTATTGTGGAGACACCAATTTACTCCTGTTAAAAAAGATAATCTGTTAAACAATTTGGAAAATGGAGAGTATATTAGCTCCCGGATGGGCTACACCAACTGGAACGAGTCTACTTTTCCGGTGCTAGTGAAGCGCCAGGCCTCAAATCAATTGTTGAAATTAAAATTCGAGACTGGTAGCGACTTGGAATCCCACGGTATGTTTATCGGTCTGAAGGTGTACTGCGTACAAACACACAATGAGTGTACCAAAAAACTCTACAAGGGGGTGCCGTCACACTTTGTAAAGGAAAATTTTACCATGAGTGTTTATAGGAACTGTATAGAAAACAATTTAGTTCCAAGAGCGAGTGTCTTGGCCATTCGCTCTTTAAAACATAAAACTATACAGTTCGAGTCGAGAAAAATGCCATGTCCACCATATCGGACAAAGTTTATGTACGCGCAGACGGTTTGAGGGTACTACCGCGCGGTCACTATCTTACTTCTGATTGAGTTGAACGTATAAATTACAGAAAACAAGTCGGTCTGGAGACGCGGGACAAGTCACTAAGAACCCGCGGGGTGGGTTTTTGGGCACTAATGTTTCAACTCTTGCTAATTTTAGGCTAGAAAATGAATTCGCTTGAAACCAGCAAAAATCCTGTTTGTTATATCTGTTTGGTCATTTACCTTCTTTGGAGTCTTGGACCCCAATAAAATTATAATGTATTTGCGGATTGTGGTTACGACCTTCTCATTTCTCATTTCTTGGTTCCCCATCCCCCGTATCTTCATCACCGTTTCTTGAAAATAAAAGTATGTAGACCGTTTGCCGCCCCAATAAAAGTAATAAATACACATATTACCCTGACATCTTTTTTGTGAGCATTCACTTCCGGCTTCTAAATGACAGACATGCATCCTTATTTCCAACTTAAATTGAAGAGTTAACAAAAATATAATATAATATTGCATTCTGATATTATTGAATCATAATAAAAATAGCCAACCAGATAAGATAAATTTTGTTTGTTTGAAAAATTCAATCAAGGAGAAGAATCTTGCAGTCAGAGAGAAATAAATATAAGGTAATCTAGCTCAGTGTCATGAATTGTGTCAAAATAAAACTAGTAAAGGGAATGGATTTTCAGTTGCTTTCGTCCAATTTAGTTGCTAGAGGATGTTTTTTCTGGGGACGGAGTATGTTATCAAACCTTTGATACATCAAAATCCATGTTCAAAGCTTTAAAAATTGACCTGTAAGTTTGAGGAAAACATAGAATCAAGTGACATCGAAAAAGCGGGAGTTTTGAGGTCTTGGATAAAATCTTCAACATTTCTTAAGCCCTTTTGAAATTTCCTAAGTTTACACTTATATTAACATTGAGTAATAATAAACCTTTCTATGATTGTGGTTTCAGTCTGATTTTCTTTTATTCTAGGTTTTGAACATAATGAATAAATACTGAATGCCTTATAATGCATAATACTTGTGTGTGTACGTTTCATGGACTAAATGGGCTGATAGAACGAAGTTGAAACTTGAAGCGAATAAAAAATTATGACCCCTCCACTTCTGCTGTCATAAAATTACAAGTGCTTTACTGAAAGCCAAAAAAATCAAATAAAGGTTATTATCTCAATACAAGAAAAAAACAACCACTTAGTGGGCAGTACCAATTATCAATTATCGCCCCTAGCCTAAGGAGCATATCTATCTTGTGTTCGCCTTTTTGCTTTCAGTAAAGCAGTTGTCAATTTCGTGATGGCACACGTGGAGGGGTGGTAGTTTTGTTCGTTCACTGTGTTCTTTTTTTTTTTTACTTACATTTAAGTGTAGATTATCTGATGTACTAATTTCATTTTTTATTCGTTTTACCCATAATAGGACATAATAAGGTCATAATAGCGCTTGGTATTTTTTGGCTACTGATTGTGCTGGTTAGGGCTACAAAATCTGCCATGAAACGTTGCAACAGTGTTTCTATTACCAAGGTTTTTGAAAGTTCAACAGGTTGACAGGTTTATACTGTATAATTTAGAATGTTTCCGTGGTTCTTTCATTTTTATTTATTTTTAATTATTTAAGGCTAGATGAGATGGAGAATTGCAACATTAAATGTATTTGATGGAGAATTAGGACCAGGATGAAGTTATCTCCTGGCTCCCATCTCCGGGTTTATCTCCCTGGCCTAAAATTGCTTACCCTATAGCTCTGAAAATAAAAATTATCCTTAAGAAAACTGCTGACACTTACAGCTCTCAACTACCAAATTTTTGAATTTTTTTGCTGTTTTTGATATTTTACTTAAAAGTAAAATATAAGCGTGAACTTAAAATTAATGACTGAAATATTTTTTTTTTGACAGAATTTTTCATTGTTATTTGGAATTCCTTTGTTAGGAGCTTTCAAATCAGGTGTTACATGACCATATTAAAAAAAAATAATATTTTAACTGTTAGGCCTATTGAGGTGAAGGCAAACAAATTTTGTTGCTTCATTTTTTATTCAAAAGCTATAAATCAGAAAATATTTTTAAAGATATCTTTTTTCTAAACATGTTTCTAGGGTTTTTTTCTACAACAAACCTAAAACGGCCCCATAAATCCTCTTTTGCTTCCCATCTCCCCTTTCCTCCCAAACCCTCCTTGTCAAAACAAGAAAACTGAAAGTTCGTAAAAAGATTCGTTATAGTAAGATATATCTTAAATAGAGAAGTTTTCATTGCCCAAGAATGCCCGAGCTCCGTAAACCCCCCCCCTCTACATGTCAGTACCGCCCACAGAAAAACATGGCAAATTTAAATTTGGTTCAAAAAATATTTGAAAATACTTGGATATTTAAAATCTTTATATCAGGAGTTTTCAAATGAGGTGTCGCATGACTATATTCAATCAAATTTTATCTTTACTGTTACAAAGGTAGTCTAGAGGTAGACCAAATGAGGTCTTTTATTTTTTGTCAAAGCTTATGAAACAGCACATCATTTTAAAGCTATCATTTTTCTGAACATGTTCCTAGTGTTGTTTTCTATATTAAACCTAAAACGGCCACTCAAATTCTCTTTTGCCTCCCATCTCACCTTTCCTCTCAAACCCTCCATGTCAAAACAAGAAAAATTAAAGTTCGTAAAAGGATTTGTTATAGTAACATACATCTCAAATGGAGAAGTTTTCATTGCCTAGGAATGTCCTAGCTCCATAAACCACCCTACCCCTAAATATAAGTACCTCCCGAAGAAAAACATGGCAAATTTAAATTTGGTTCAAAAACTATTGGATAAGACACAGATATTTAAAATCTTTATATCAGGAGCTTTCAAATGAGGTGTCGCATGACTATATTCAATTATATTTTATTTTTCATCATTATGGAGGTAGTCTAGAGGTAGACCAAATGAGGGTTTATGCTTTTTGTCAAAGCTTATCAAACCGCACATCATTTGAAAGCTACCCTTCTTGTGAACATGTTTCTAGTGTTGTTTTATGAAACAAATCTAAAAGGGCCGCACAAATCCTCTTTTGCCTCCCATCTCCCCGTTCCTCTCAAACCCTCCATGTCAAAACAAGAAAAATGAATCTTCGTAAAGGGATTCGTTATAGTAAGATATATCTTAAATAGAGAAGTTTTCATTGCCCAGGAATGCCTTAGCTCCGTAAACCCCCCACCCCTAAATATAAGTACCTCCCAAAGAAAAACATGGCAAATTAAAATTTAGTTCAAAAACTATTGGATAAGACTTGGATTTTTCAAATCTTTATATCAGGAGCTTTCAAATGAGGTGTCGCAAGACTATATTCAATTATATTTTATCTTTACTGTTACAGAGGTAGTCTAGAGGTAGGCCAAATGAGGTCTTTTATTTTTTGTCAAAGCTTATCAAACAGCACATCATTTGAAAGCTATCCTTCTTCTGAACATGTTCCTAGCGTTGTTTTCTACAATAAACCTAAAAGGGCCACACAAAACCTCTTTTACCTCCCATCTCCCCTTTCCTCTCAAACCCTCCATGTCAAAACAAGAAAAATGAAAGTTCGTAAAAGGATTTGTTATAGTAACATCCATCTTAAATGGAGAAGTTTTCCTTGCCTAGGAATGTCCTAGCTCCATAAACCATCCGACCCCTATATATAAGTACCTCCCAAAGAAAAGCATGGCAAATTTAAATTTGGATCAAAAACTATTGGATAAGACTTGGATAATTAAAATCTTTATATCAGGAGTTTTCAAATGAGGTGTCGCATGACTATATTCAATTATATTTTATCTTTACTGTTACAGAGGTAGTCTAGAGGTAGGCCAAATGAAGTCTTTCATTTTTTGTCAAAGCTTATGAAACAGCACATCATTTGAAAGCTATTCTTCTTCTGAACATGTTCCTAGTATTGTTTTCAACATTAAACCTAAAAGGGTCACACAAATCCTCTTTTGCCTCCCATCTCCCCTTTCCTCTCAATCCCTCCATGTCAAAACAAGAAAAATGAAAGTTCGTAAAAATATTTTTTATAGTAACATCCGTCTTAAATGGAGAAGTTTTCCTTGCCTAGGAATGTCCTAGCTCCATAAACCATCCTACCCCTGGATATCAGTACCTCCCAAAGAAAAACATGGCAAATTCAAATTTGGTTCAAAAACTATTCCATAAGACATATATATTTAAAATCTTTATGTCAGGAGCTTTCAAATGAGGTGTCGCATGACTATATTCAATTATATTTTATTTTTTATTGTTATGGAGGTAGTCTAGAGGTAAACCAAATGTGGGTTTTTGCTTTTTGTCAAAGCTTATCAAACAGCACATCATTTGAAAGCTACCCTTTTTCTTAACTTTTTTCTTGTGTTGTTTTCTTAAAAAAATCTAAAACGGCCGCACAAATCCTATTTTGCCTCCCATCTCCCCTTTCCTCTCAAACCCTCCATGTCAAAACAAGAAAAATGAAAATTCGTAAAGAGATTCATTATAGTAAGATATATCCTAAATAGAGAAGCTTTCATTGCCCAGGAATGCCCTAGCTCAGTAACCCCCCCCCCCCTAAATATAAGTAGCTCCCAAAGAAAAACATGTCAAATTTAAATTTGGTTCACAAACTATTGGATAAGAATTGGATATTTAAAATATCTATATCAGGAGGTTTCAAATGAGGTGTCACATGACTATTCAATTATATTTTATCTTTACTGTTACAGAGGTAGTTTAGAGGTAGACCAAATGAGGTCTTTCATTTTTTGTCAAAGCTTATCAAACAGCACATCATTTGAAAGCTATCCTTCTTCTGGACATGTTTCTAGCGTTGTTTTCTACATTAAACCTAAAAGGGTCACACATATTCTCTTTTGCCACCCATGTCTCATTTCCTCTCAAACCCTCCATGTCAAAACAAGAAAACTGAAAGCTCGTAAAAAGATTTTTGGTAGTAACATACATCTTAAATGGAGAAGTTTTCCTTGCCTAGGAATGTCCTAGCTCCATAAACCACCCTACCCCTGAATATAAGTACCTCCTAAAGAACAACATGGCCAATTCAAATTTGGTTCGAAAACTATTGCATAAGACTTAGATATTTAAAATCTCTATGTCAGGAGCTTTCAAATAAGGTGTCTCATGACTCTATTTAATTAAATTTTATTTTTTATCGTTATGGAGGTAGTCTAGAGGTAGACCAAATGAGGTTATTTGTTTTTTGTCAAAGCTTATCAAAGAGCACATCATTTGAAAGCTACCCTTCTTCTGAACATGTTTCTAGTGTCGTTTTCTGACACAAATCAAAAATGGTCGCCCAAAACCTTTTTTGTCTCCCATCTTCCCTTTCCTCTCAAACCCTCCTTGTCAAAACAAGAAAAATGAAAATTCGTAAAAAGAGATTTGTTATAGTGAGATATATCTTAAATAGAGAAGCTTTCATTGCCCAGGAATGCCCTAGCTCCATAAACCCCCACCCCTGAATATAAGTACCTCCCAAAGAAAAACATGGCAAATTCAAATTTGGTTCAAAAACTATTGGATAAACTTGGATATTTAAAATCTTTATATCAGGAATTTTCAAATGAGGTGTCGCATGACTATATTCAATTATATTTTATCTTTACTATTACAGAGGTAGTCTAGAGGTAGACCAAATGAGGTATTTAGTTTTTTGTCAAAGCTTATCAAACAGCACATCATTTAAAGTATTATCTTTCTTCTGAACATGTGCCTAGCGTTGTTTTTTACATTATACATAAAAGTGCCAAACAAATCCTCTTTTGCCTCTCATCTCCCCTTTCCTTTCAAACCCCCCATGTCAAAAGAATATAATTGAAAGTTCGTAAAAGGATTTGTTATATTAACATACATCTCAAATGGAGAAGTTTTCCTTGCATAGGAATGCCCTAGCTCCATAAACCCCCCCACCCCTAAAGAGAAGTACCTCCCGAAGAAAAACATGGCAAATTTAAATTTGGTTAAAAAAATATTGGATAAACTTGGATATTTAAAATCTTTATATCAGGGGTTTTCAAATGAGGTATCACATGACTATATTCAATTATATTTTATCTTTACTGTTACAGAGGTAGTCTACAGGTAGACCAAATGAGGTCTTTCATTTTTGTCAAAGCTTATGAAACAGCACATCATTTGAAAGCTATCCTTCTTCTGAACATGTTCCTAGCGTTGTTTTCTACATTAAACCTAAAAGGGCAACACAAATCCTCTTTTGCCTCCCATCTCCCCTTTCCTCTCAAACCCTCCATGTCAAAACAAGAAAAATGAAAGTTCGTAAAAGGATTTTTTATAGTAACATACATCTCAAATGGGGAAGTTTTCCTTGCCTAGGAATGCCCTAGCTCCATAAACCCCCCACTCCTAAATATAAGTACCTCCCAAAGAAAAACATGGCAAATTTAAATTTGGTTCAAAAACTATTGGATAAGACTTGGATATTTAAAATGTTTATATCAGGAGCTTTCAAATGAGGTGTCGCATGACTATATTCAATTATATTTTATCTCTACTATTACAGAGGTAGTCTGGAGGTAGGCCAAACAAGGTCTTTCTTTGTTTGTCAAAGCTTCTGAAACAGCACATCATTTGAAAGCTACCCTTCTTCTGAACGTGTTCCTAGAGTTGTTTTCTACATTAAACCTAAAAGCGCCACGCAAATCCTCTTTCGCCTCCCATCTCCCCTTTCCTCTCAAACCCTCCATGTAAAAACAAGAAACATGACAGTTCGTAAAAGGATTTGTTATAGTAACATCCATCTTAAATGGAGAAGTTTTCCTTGCCTAGGAATCTCCTCGCTCCATAAAACATCCTACCCCTAAATCTAAGTCCCCTCCAAAGAAAAGCAAGTCAAATATAAATTTTGTTAAAAAACTATTTGATAAATATTTATAATTAAAATCTTTGTTTCAGGAGTTTTCAAATGAGGTGTCGCATGACTATATTCAAGTATATTTTACCTTTACTATTACAGAGGTAGTCTAGAGGTAGGCCAAATGAGGTTTGTTATTTTTTGTCAAAGCTTATGAAACAGCAAATCATTTGAGAGCTACCCTTCTTCTGAACATGTTCCTAGCGTTGTTTTCTACATTAAACCTAAAAGGGCCACACAAATCTTCTTGTGCCTCCCATCTCCCCTTTCCTCTCAAACACTCCATGTCAAAACAAGAAAAATTAAAGTTCGTAAAAGGATTTGTTATAGTAACATCCATCTTAAATGGAGAAGTTTTCCTTGCCTAGGAGCGTCCTAGCTCCATAAACCATCCTATCCCTAAATAGTACCTCCCATAGAAAAACATGGCAAATTTAAATTTGGATCAAAAACTATTGGATAAGACTTGGATATTTAAAATCTTTATATCAGGAGTTTTCAAATGAGGTGTCGCATGACTATATTCAATTATATTTTATCTTTACTATTACAGAGGTAGTCTAGAGGTAGGCCAAATGAGGTCTTTCATTTTTTGTCAAAGCTTATGAAACAGCACATCATTTGAAAGCTATCTTTCTTCTGAACATGTTCCTAGCGTTGTTTTTTACATTAAACCTAAAAGAGCCACACAAATCCTCTTTTGCCTCCCATCTCTCCTTTCCTCTCAAACCCTCCATGTCAAAACAAGAAAAATGAAAGTTCGTAAAAGGATTTGTTATAGTAATATCCATCTGAAATGAAGAAGTTTTCCTTGCCTAGGGATGTCCTAGATCCATAAACCATACTACCCCTGAATATCAGTACCCCCCAAAGAAAAACATGTCAAATTCAAATTTGGTTCAAAAACTATTGGATAAGACATGGATATTTAAAATCTTTATGTCAGGAGCTTTCAAATGAGGTTTCGCATGACTATATTCAATTATATTTTATTTTTTATCGTTATGGAGGTAGTCTAGAGGTAGACCAAATGAGGGTTTTTGGTTTTTTGTCAAAGATTATCAAACAGCACAACATTTGAACGCTACCCTTCTTCTGAACATGTTTCTAGTGTTTTTTTCTGAAACAAATCTAAAAGGGCCGCACAAATCCTCTTTTGCCTTTCATCTCCCCTTTCCTCTCAAACCCTCCATGTGTTACAATATTTTAACCCCCCTCCTCTCAATTTTTTTACGAGCAAATTCGTCAAACAATGCAAGTAAAATGAATTTCCTTCCAAATTTAGCTCTTTGATGATGCCATACAATTGTGCAGGTAATATTACGATTCAATTGTGATAACAAATCGGTCGGATAATCTTGAAAAAACAAGGAATTATATCTTTCCAAGTTAAGCAGTCAAATCACTTTGGAGGAGTAAATTATTTTGTTGTCTCGCTTTCTTTTTTTTTTCTTTTTTTTTAATTATTGTTTTTTGCAGGTATAAGAGTGCAAAAGGCCTAATTCATAGTAACTGTAATCTTAAAAAAACGGCTCGAAACCCAATAACCAACTAAAATATATGGAAACAATAAATCGTTATTTTTTCTATATACGAAATGTTGCCACTTCATATTATTCAGAACTCTAAAACACTAGTTCTACAAAACCATTCCCCACACCCCCTTGTTAACCCCCCCATATTTTCTAAATTCTTTCCTTGTCGTTTTTAAAGCCCATTGTTATGCTGACTTTTAAGGCCAATTAGGCCTATTCAAGAACGCCTATTTTCAAAATGAAGACCAGTTAATTTTTCTATTGTCTCTCTTTAAAACGTTTTAAACATTTGTTTTCATTAAAAACTCCAGCATCCTAATTTTCAGAATCCTACCACCCTGGTTATAACACCCCTGTCAAATACCAAAATCTTTAAGGTTGTCCACTGTTTTTTAAAGTCTTTCCTTCTCGATTTTAAAGCCCCTTATAATACTGACTTTGAAGCCCAATTATTCAAAAATGCCTATTTTTAAACTAAAGACTAGTTATTTTTTCTATTGTCACTCTTAAAAACGTTTTAAACATTTGTTTTCATTAACATCTTCTAAGCTTAAGCTTGTACTGGATTGATAGATTTTGGAGAACCATGGGTGGTATATAGTCTCTGCACGTTTGGCACATCAGCTAGTGTCACATGGGCCCAAAATACTAACTCCTATTTTTAAAGGGAAGGAAAGATTTATTACGCAAATCCACACAGTATCTAGAGTGATTACAGGGGTATTTTGAATCGGAGTATGGTGTCAAAATCGGGTAGAATCTTTCTTAAACAAAGCATCCCTTCTGCAATTGTAAACCCGAAGACTGAAGAGAAGAGACCAGATGTTTCATTATTATTGATTGATATAATGAGGTAGCAAGCTAAGACAAACATCCGTATGTACTTTACTATTTTTTTTGTATTGAAATATTACGCGAAAATATTCTTTTAGTAAAATTGAGGACTAATGAACGTGTGTACAGTTAAGTACGTGTGAACAGCTAAGTGTCTACATGATGAATAAAAATTGATATGAACAACGCTTGGGTTCTATGTGTTTACCCCCATCCTCGACAATTCCATCCTCGTTGAAAATCACCCCCTCCCTTCTCCGTAAAATTTCTTGCGGACAAAAAAATTCTGCTCAGCATATTCTGGCTCGAAAAAACAATTTAATTTCTAATCGTTTTCCCAATTACTCCAGGAATCCCCCCTTCCATGGTAATTTTTTTCCGGGCGTCCAAAACCGCTGAAAATTCCCTCCAAATATCTCCACATGCTAAATCTAGTTGACAGAGGGAAAGCAAAACAGATAAAAGAATTTCGTATAGGAATCCTGCAAAATCCCAAGTGTAGAATTTTCCCTGGAAAGTTCACCGTCAGAAAGTTTCCTCTCCTTCAGAAAATACTCCGCATCAAAACCCACTTAACGCACACAATCCCCCACCCACTACAATGTTTGCATACTTCCCAATAATAAATTCAATACACAAGCAATGGGTGAATTTTACAAGTAACAGCACTTTTCCCATGAGCTGTAAGTCGTCATGTTACCCCCAAAGGTGTAGTTATTGGATCTCAAATCTCAAATTTTTTTGAAAAAAAGCAGCAAAAACTTTGGAAAAAAGCAACAAAAATACAAATAAACACGCATCCGTGTTCTTTCTTCTGGCCAAAGAAAAAAAAATACATAGGCTAAATAAAATAAAAAAAATGTAAAATTCCCCATTTCTGTAAATAGTAGCTTGAAACTTCTACATTAGGTTTCTCTGATACTCTGTATCTAATATGTGTTTCACCCTTCTTTTAAAATCTAACCAATTTTTTCAGCTTCATAATTTTAAACAGGTAATACTAAACCTGAGTTCTCTTACATAATTGGAATATTGCATTGAACATATAAATCCTTATGTGCACACAGTGGGCAAGTTTTAAAACAGTCTTGGAGGAAGAATAGCAAAAATCAACTTTTCTCATTCGGTTCTGAAGTTTAATAATTCAATTTGTAAGATGTACATATTTTTGATTAAATTCTTGCAAAATTGGATTTATAAATAGCTGAAAGTGAATTAAAGAACTCTTTTTAGAAGCTAGAATAGGTACGTGGAAAATAGACAGATAGAAGTATGGTTTAAACATAAAAATGCTGTTGTTAACGTACTTGGCAACAAACTGCAAAATATGTCAGGCCTCACTATCATCTGTTTCTTATAAAACATTGAAATGACAACCAAATTACAAAAACAACACTTGTCATTTTGTGTGCAATTCTCACAGTTAATTTCTTTTTCATTTTATAACCAATACATAAATTTTGTTGACTTGAATAAAAAATGAAAGGCAAAAAAAGAAAATAAAATTAAAATGAAATAAAAAAAAAATTCTTTACTATTTCTGCAAGATCAAATGACACACACGCACACACTTTATATTTATATATATATATATATATATATATATATATATATATATATATATATATATATATATATATATATATATATATATATATATATATATATATATATATATTATATATTTCAGCCGGAGATAGCCCGAACAATATTGGTATTCTCGTAAATCATTCTCAAAGTAGTTAACAAAAATGTTTACTCGTTCCTTGTCTTTCTCGTGTAAGTTGATACGCTTTTTAAGGGGTCCGGAGTATTCTCGCTTGAAAATTGAACCCCTAGAAAAATTCGTCCAGAGATTAGTTAGTTTCCCCGCGGAAACTAAGACCCCTTAAAATTCTCCCTAGAAAATTCAATCCTTCACATCTGAAAAATTTCACCCCTGACAATTTCCCTCTAAGAACTTTTCCCCCTGGGCAATTTTCAACCTGAAAATAAATACCATTTATTGAAAATTGATTTGATCTGTTTTGATATATATGCCGTTTTATGGTTATGAGCAATATTCTGATGAAAGTTCAGTTAGAGCTTTGGCATTTACGGGTCAACATATTTGACATTTGAACTTGTCTTTTTCAAAACCAAATTTTAAGAAACCTCTAAAAATTTTTGTATATTTTGTTTGTGTAATTTTTACAATATGCGTATTATTTTTGGAGTGGAGGGTAAAACCCCTTTAATTGATCTTGCCTTGGCTATTTACATATTCGTAAAGGTATATCGCTTCATTAAAAAACATACAGGTAATAAATAAAAGAAATAACTAATTTACCTACGTTTTTTGTAAATTGTTATGACAGTTCAGTCACATTTATGATATGTAGGGATTCAATGTGTTGAAATTTGAACTGAACCGTTTACAAAACTGTATCATACTTTTTTGTTTGTGGAAATGTATTTTTGATGGAAAGTCAATATACCATAATTTGAACTTACATACTTCTAAAAAAGAGTGATGTCATTTTTAAATAACTGACCTGCAATACCAAATAAACATAACAAGTGTTTCCAAGGTTAAGAAATCCAGAAACTTGTCCGTCACAGTTCATTGTGTAAGCTAATTTGAACAAAATCAAGTTATTTCTAGCTCAAAGATTTTCTTATTAACTTCAAATTCTTAGGGTCAGTCCAGATATTGATAAACCTACTCTAAAAGTCAGCAGGCGTATATCTTAAACTTTTTGTGATACAGACCGACACTCTTTATGTCTTGCATTTGAACTGAAACACTAGCATAATTTACACTACACTCTAAGAAAGAATGTCTAGACGATTACGACTTTATAGTTAACAAACATATATGTTCAATTTTCAATTGGTAGGGCCCACTGTAAACTGGAAAAAACTGACTATATCCAGATCATCGAACTATCCTCTCTAGAGTATCTTGAGAATACCTATGACTACCTGAAAATTTCTTATCCTTCCCAAAGCTGTTTCAAGATATTATCTTGGGGATCTTAAATATACACATAATGTCTTTCAGCTTAAATCCTTTCCCTTGGTCAAAATTATAAACTCACTTGCCCCACCTACCCTCCTCTCCTCCCTCACGGTTCTCCTATTCTCCCTCATCCTCAACAGTCCCCCCCCAGCGGTCTCCGTGATAAGTCCGGAGAGTCATTAGACGTGAAGTGCAAATTCTACCCACCTCTTAAAGTTAGAGACAAAGCTATTGCGTTGCCATAAAACAAAAATTAGGGTTTAATGTATTAATATGCCTTTATCGTTTCCAAGAGGCACTTCATACGGAAGCGGTGGGCATATCAACTTCGACAAGGGGTTCAATCGATCCCAAATTAAAAACTAGTGTTAATTTTAATAGTCAAAAGTGATTAGAGAGCAACAAACCTCTCCCACACCATTTATACCCTAAACCACAATCCAAAATTTGTGCGAGTGCTATTAAATAGGGGAGTTTGCCATTTATTTCCCTTAGAATAGTCTCAAAAACGATTTTGGCCTAGAAATATTCGGCCGCCACCGCCCGTATCGCTGGTGCGCTGTAGCCTTTGTTACGGTGACGCGCAGAAAAATTTTCGGTGGCGTATCACCGGTCTTTGGCACGGCTTCGGGGACTACTCCAAAGCACCAAAGGTCTAGCAAGCTCATTGTACGTCATCGTTTGTAACCCAATATGGTAGTGCATGTTTAATGTTGCAAAATTTCTATCGAAAAAATTATAAAAAGTGGGAGTGAATTCGTATACGGCTGACATGTAGGACAGAGTTAATGTAGCACGTATTTCAAAGATTAATAAATCCTGGTACTGACAGGTCAATGATCAGGACTTACTTGGATTTCTCCAAGTAACAAATTAATTTCTAGATTAATGAATCTTTTAATACCTTCATATTCTGAAAACCAGCATATATAGTGCGCAAATTTTTTCAGTGACTGTAAATTTTGAATCTCTAGGTGTGAAATTTCTAGTTGGTTCCACTCATTAAAATTTCAATGTTTTTTTGGTCTAAGAAGTCCCTATAGTCATAGTTCTTATTTAAAATGGCTACGTTCAAAGGTTTCTGATGCTAGGAGTCAACTAGACACTCCCCAGAGTAATTTGGTCCAAGTGTCCATATTTTGTCATAGTCTTAACTTCATGCTTATCTTTTAACGTCACTTCATTAACTTGCACCACTTTCATCAATATCCAACCCCATCAAAAATTGCTGTCTCATGGATGTTTTCGTATGATGTGTTCCCTTCGCTTACTTTTCTTTCGTAGTAAGATGCTTGACGAAAATTAATTCATAAATTTGCCGTTGCGCTGTTGTCCATATCCAGTTGGACTGCCCCTGATTTAAAGACAAGGTCGTATCCAGAGGGGGGAAGGGGGGTTGACCCCCCCCCCCAAAAAAAAAAAGTTTTTGTTGTAATCTTATACTTTAAAATAAATTATACCTGTAAACCCCCCCCCCCACCAAAAAAAACAAACAAAAAACAAAACCAAAAAAAACGCTAGGTATTATAGATGTCCTACATTAGAGACAAAGAAAAAAAAATGTTGTCCATATAGAATCTTGTTTTAATATAATTAAATGAAACAAATAAAAATAGGCAAAAAATATCACTTTAAAATAACTTTCAATTCGAAGCTCAC